>NC_135962.1:34661337-34888837 GCF_053455715.1 Rhinoraja longicauda | reverse complement strand
GTAGAGTGCCTGCCCATGCAAGAACTCCGAGCCATGGCTAGTAAAGCTTGGCTTCACTCAGCTTTGCTCGGCTCAGCAATTTCCTCATATGTCCAAGTAGCTTGTTGTGTGACTGACTGCTGGGCCTCAGGCTCCTGAGAAAATGTTCCATTACCACATGATCCACAACTTCCTCTGATGTATGCAGGTGGGCCTGAAGCCAACATATGGCAAACCTCCTTAGTTGGGCCAGCTCAACTCGGGGAGGTTTGTTGGGGTGGTACATCCAGTCATAGAATTCCTGTGCCACAACCATAGGAGAGAGGCCAAGGCAATGCAGTACTTGCACCTTGATGGTGTCATAATCTGCAGCCACTGCTCATGGTAGCGAAAAATAAGCCTGTTGGGCCTTACCACTCATGTACAGAACCAATATGTGCATCCAACTCTGCCGCTCCCATCCTTCTCTTTCAGCAGTCAATTCAAATGTATAAAAATATGTTTCTACCTCATCCCGCTCTGTCAGTTTGTGGAGAAGCTCATGAGTTGTAGGCATGCTTTTACCTGTATACCTGGGGCGTGTGCCATTACTGGCACAAAGCAGTAGTGGTTCTGTCACCTGAACAAAGTTGTGGGTCAACTCTTGGGTCATTCACTGTTGTTCGATGCTAGTCTCAAATTAATGTTGGATCAGTTCCTCCTTTGTGTGAGAAGCCCGTGTACTCATGCCCGCCTTCTCCACCAGTGTTGTGCTGGTAATGATGGCAGGTTAACAATGACCACACTGACACTTTTAGTAAGATGAATTCACATAGTAGGCTTTATTACCAATACCGAACAATAGTGACAAAAATGTCCAGGTCCACTCAGGGGACTTTGTCATCACTTACTTACTTCCTTTCTTCCTTGGGGGTTGCAGAAAGGCTCCACAGGGATATAGATGGATTGATTGAATGGCCCAGGACATGAGAGATGGAATACAGTGTGGGGCTTATGGGGTTTAACAGCAAGGATAGAACAGAAAATGCTGGATCAAAAATAGAAAATGTTGGATAAAAATTCAGCAAGCCAGGCAGAATTTATGGATAGAGAACGAATGTAGAAAAACAAAGCTTTTTTTAAATGGTGAGAGACAGAAGGTACTAATGGTTAGAAAGAACTTGGTTGTGCTTTAAATGAAATATTTAAAGGTAACATGTAGGAATGAGCTATTAAAAAGGTAAGGAGACACCAGGAAAAACATATGCGGAATACACGTTTGTTTAGTACAAGAGTGAAAATTAGTACAAGAGTGAAGATATCTTAGTGGAATTATATAAAATCCGGCGGAGGCCACATTTGGAATATTTTGAACAGGTCTAATCGCCTTCACTAAGAAATTATGTCTATGTGGCAGAGGTGAAGATTTACCAAATTGATATTTGGGACTGGAGCTTCTCCTGTGAGGAGAAATTATGCAAAGCGTCTTTCCAGAGCTTAGAAGATTGACAGATGATCTCATTGAAATTAGAAAATTCTTACGGAGCTTAACAGGATAGACCCAGGGATAAAAATAGAAAATGTTGGATAAAAACACAGTGAACCAGGCAGCATTTGGATAGAGACCAGGATAGAGAACAGTTAACATTACAGATCAAAGACTTCATCAGAATTGAAATGAGTTCTGATGAAGGAGGTTTAACCTGAAATGTTAGCTTTACACAAAGGTTGGCTGATCCACCACTACCACCATGCATCCAATGCAGGGTCCCGCCCTGAAGGGTCACCTATCCATGCATTCTAGAGATGCTGCCTGACCCGCTGAGTTACTCCAGCACTTTGTTTCTTCTTTTATAAACCAGCATCTATGTTTCTACATTCCTGCAAGTGCAGTGCAGGTGCAGGAATGTGGCACAAGGGTAAAATGAAAGCCATGACTTGAAATGGGGCTGAAATCATTGAACATCTAATTCAGAATGATGATGAGAGCTGATCCGATACCCATGAGAAATAAGTGAAATTCATTAAAAAGACCAAAGGAAGCAGAGACAAGGTCAGAACTGAAGCCTTGAGAGTATCTGCATGCTGGGCTTGAGAACATTACAGGTTTTCTTTGTGTGGAATTTGTAATTCTGTGAACCAGTTCTTAAAAATGGAAAATAGAGAAGCTATTGGGATTGCTTCAGATATATTTTCAGGGGTTATGGTGAACTCGTCTCAATAACCAAGACCAAAAATAAAGTACTATGTCATTTAGCTCCAACAAAATAAGGGTGCCCACCCTAGTACTTTGTAAAGAAACCCAGAATTGCAACTTTGTTAGGTACAAATTATCTTGGAAAATATAGTTCAGACATGAAACAGGATGTTACTGAGGGTAAAATAACAGTTATCTAAAAAAAACTCAGTTTATTTACATTTCTCGTGTTTCATGAAACTCTTTCATTTACTTAGGATGAAGATCCTCCCAGTGTGGGACAAGTCATCTCAAAGTCACGCGAAGGATTACATAAATACCCGATTGACACAATGTTGGGCAAAGTCGGCCAATGTCCATTTGCTCCACAAGAAGTCCATCGCCCTGAGGTAAAAATAAGTAGTGTACATTCTGCTTGGCTTGTTGCTTTAGATGAATTTTCCTTTTACTGCAATACGACCAAGTAAAGTCTGAATGCCTTAGGCCTAACAGCCTGATGTCCATCATGGCAAGATGCTCTAAGGTTTCCGATGATCACTGAGAAAGGGAAGGGTTTTTCGAAATGATGCTTCCAAAAATGTGGGCGATAAGTTTACAAACTCAGTTAAGCTTTTCTGAGGAAGTCACCAAGGTGGTGCATGAGGTAATTCAGATTGTCTTGGATTTCCAAGAAACAAAGGATTTCATAAATCAGAATCTGTTACATCATTAGGAATTTGACACATTGATTGGCTACATTCCAGCAGTCAGAAAGTTGTAAACACCAGGCAGTTCCATTGCTTCCAGACCTGTTCAAATTAATGAAAGGGTTAGAGAGTAATTTTCCACCTTATTTTTTCCTTTCCCAGGAGATTACATAACTGTTAGAAAGTAGAAAGTCCTTGGCTATGTATGAACATGCAAATTTAAATCTCTTCTGCTATTTAATAAGGTTGTGGCTGATTTGACTGTCAAATCCACATTCCCGTCTATCCGCAGTAATGTTTCAACCTCTTGCTTATCAAATATCTATCTCTCTCCGCTTAAAAAGATTAATATTCAAAGATTTCTCGATTGGCCTTTGAGATGCATATGAAATATTGTCATCTGGTCTCCCTACCGAAGTAAGAATATTTATGCAGTAGATTGATTGATTTCTGGCGGTTTGCCCTACAAGGAGAAATTAAGCAGAATCTCACTAAAAGTTAAAAATTCTTATGGCTGATCGGACTGTAATGTCAATTCCACATTCCCATGGGGCCTGGCAAGATAATGCAGGGTTGAGTCTTCCACTTACTGGGGTACTTCAAAGCAAGGATAACCACTCAGGACAGGTCTGGCAAGTGGGAGACTTTTAAAGGTGGTGAGTATATGAAACGACTTTCCAGAGGAAATGGTTGAGGCAGGTAAAATAACAACATTTAGCAGACAAATGTGACACGCTTAGATGGAGCATTTTGGTCGGTATGGAAGAGTTGGACCAAACAGCTTGTTTCTTTGCTTGGATAACTCTGCAACTGAAAAGAGAAGACATTTCTTCACCCAGAAGATGTTATTGGTGAAAATTGAAATTATTTTTGCAGGTGCGTAGTACACACCCAGTTGCTGTATATATTCATGGCAGGGATGGGTGGCTTTTTGTTTGTTAAGCTACTCGGCTCTGGAGATCGGCACAAGATAAAATGAAAGCCTTGACTTGAAATGGGGCTTGAATAATTGATATGTTAAGTCCCGTAGAAGAAAGAAAAGATGTGCTTAGAGTGGTAAAAAGAAACAGAGACAGAAGAGTAGGGATGGAGGTTTGCCAGCATCCACATCCTGAGCTAGAGGGCGTCAGAGTCTTTTTTTGTGTGGAATTTGTATTTCTGTGAATCAGCTGTTAAAAATAGAAAAAACTTGGGAATTGCTGAATCATATGGGTTAGATTTATTTTCAGTATTATCATGGTGAACCAGGTCTCAGTAGCCAAGTCCAAAAATATAAAGGATCAGTCTGAAGAAGGGTCTCGACCTTACACGTCACCCATTCCTTCTCTCCAGAGATGCCTCCTGTTATTCCAGCATTTTGTGCCTACCTTCCAAAAATATAAAAGTATCATGTCATATTTTGCTCCAACTAAATTAGGATGCCAGTATGAAAATAACCCCAGAATTGAAACTAGGTAGAAATTATGCTGGAAATATAGTTCAAACAGGATGGCATTCAGGGTGAAAAAAAGTTATAAGTACTGGCCATTTCAACCTGGACTTTCAAAAAGCATTAGATTTCACAAGTCTGACTATATTACATCAGCAAGAATTTGACACGTTGGTTTAGGAATTTGTTCCATTACTGCAGCCAGAAAGTTGTAAACACTCAGCAGGTCATTTGCTCATGTCATCTCCCGGAATAGTTTACATTACCCGAGGGGTTGGACAGTGATTCCCCAGAATTGTTTCATGTTACAGCCCTGCATTTTTCCCCAATAGTTTGCATGGCTACTAGAGTTTTTGTACAAAGATAATTTAAACCTGCTCCTCCACTTCATGAAGTAATGGCTCATTTGATTGGAATATCAACTCTGCATTAACCTTCGCCATCTTGTTAATCAAATATCTTTCCAGCCTGTCTCTATCCTCTAGCCTGGGGCGGCACGGTAGCGCAGCAGTGGAGTTGCTGCCTAACAGCGCTTGCAGCACCGGAGACGCGGGTTCGATCCCGACAATGGGTGCTGTCTATACGGAGTTTGTACGTTCTTCCCGTGACCGCGTGGGTTTTCTCCGAGATCTTTGGTTTCCTCCCACACTCCAAAGACGTACAGGTTTGTAGGTTAATTGGCTTGGTATAAGTTGAAATTGTCCCTAGTGTGTGTAGGATAGTGTTAATGTGCAGGGATCGTTGGTCGTTGCGGGCTTGGTGGGCTAAAGGGCCTGTTTCCACGCTGTATCTCTAAACTAAACTAAACTAAACTGTCCAGCTATTTATCATAAGACATGTGCTTATTTGAATTATTAGTCTAGTGCACCTTTCCTGAGTTGTAAGGAGACAAATACTGTATGTAGTAATCCAGATACTCCAGGACACATGCTTTAGCTACAAAGGATAGGTTGGACAAACTTGGATTGCTTCCTGTGGACTGAAGGGAGACCTAATAGAAATGTATAAAAGGGATAAAGGCATGGATAGGGTAGACAGTCAGAGCCTTTTTCCCAGGATGGAAATGCTGAAGATTAGAGGGCATAGCTTTAAGTAAGAGGGGCAGTTTAAAGGTGATTTTTTATACAAGGGGCGGTGGGTGTCTGGAATGCACTGCCAGGGGTAGTGGAGGCACCTACAATTGTGGTGTTTTAGAGGCTTTTAGATTAGCACATGGATATGCAGGGAATGGAGCAATATGGATCATGTTCAGGTTGATGGGATTAGTTTATCATTATGTTCGGCACGGACATTGTGGGTCGAAGGACCTGTTCCTGAGCTGTAGTGTTCTAAGTTCTAATGTACTGGAGATGATGTGGAGGAGATTCACCAGGATGCTATGAGGAGAGGTTGGATAGTATGGGTTTGATTTCCTTGGAGTAGAAGAGGCTGAGAGGGGATCTAATTAGGTTTACAAAATTATGAGGGGCTTGGATATAGTGAGAGATTTTTCCCCACAACAGAGATGTGTAAAAAACAGACGGCAAAAGTTAAAGGTAAGAAGGTCAGAGAGGATCTGAAGAGAGTTTTTCACCTAGAGTATGATTGAATCTTGAAGGCACTGCTTGGAAAGGTGGTGAAGGCAGGTACTCTCTCAACAATTACAAGGTATGTCAATGAGCAATTGAATGAACAAGGCAAGGAAGGCTACAGATCCAGTGGGTGATAGGATTAGAATTGACGCCATGTAATGGTCAGCATGGACATGGTGGGCCAATGAAACCTGTTTCTGTACTAGTGCCTTTACATGGTCTCAACAATGCCCTGTATAACTGAGGCGCAAATCCACCTATCACTTTCCTGGCTTTCACTCCCCACTACAATCAGTCTGAAGAAGGGTCCCAACACAAAACATTGCTTATCCATATTCTACAGAGATGCTGCCTGACCTGCTGAGTTACTTCAGTACTTTGTGTTTTACTGAAGCACAAACTCTGTACATGTGTATTCAATTCCCCTTACATTAAACAAAACAATTTGTTAGATCTCGAGCTCAAGGGCCTGTTGTGAAATGTGTGCAAGGCCACATAGATCCCTCTATATCTGAGCTCTGCAATCTCATGCCACTTAGATAACATGCTCCTTTATTATTATTCCAGCCAAAAAGGACAGTTGCGCACTGCCAATTCTTTGCCGCTTCACGTAGCTATATCCATTTCTGGCCTTGTTACGTCATCTGTACAACTAACTTTCTTGCCTAATTTAGCAACCGGTTAACTCATGACACATGATGAATAAATTCTGGAATAATTACGTTTCTCAATACCAAGATAGTGTTTTGGGAGTTAATCTAAATCATAATCTTGGAAATATAAAGAAACAATTCCAGTACACTGGGAATTACTGTAATCCCTTGTTTAAACAAACCTCTTTGTAACGGATTTTGGTTGTAACAGATGGACCTACTGATGGCTGCCAATGCCACCCCTGGCTTGCACTACTTCCAATGGCCGCTTACAGCTCTGGCGGCCTACGCCAACCCTAGTTCGCACTGCTTCCTGGTCACTTACAGCTCCAGCTGCACATGTTATTCTCGGCACCTGCCCCCTCTCCGGCTGATTCCAGGTCGCGTCTGGCACCGTCGACCCTTACCTGCACTCAGGTTGCCCGTGGGCTGCGACCATTGACTTTGCCGATCCTTGCCTCTCCCTCGGCCGCCAGCAGGCCAAGGCCATCAACTCACCTGGATTCCAGGCCCAGTTCCGGACTGAGAATCTGAAGACTGAGATCTTGACCTAAAAAGTCACCAATCCATGATGTCCAGAGATGTGCCTGAACTGCTGAGTTAGTCCAGCACTTTGTGTTCTTTTGTGTATTAACTGACAACTGCTTGTTTCTACGAGAAACTCTTTGTTTCTACTACTTATACAATTACTTGGTTATAGTGGACAATCTGTGAGAACGGACACTATTTCTTAACCCCCCCCCCCCCCCATATAACGAGGGTCTCTGTATTCCCTTTACATAGATTTCAGCCAATGTATCACCCCTGCTTTTATGATATATTGTATTTATACCTCCGAATAATTTGCAAAACCGTGTGGAGATCATCCATTTCATAAAACTTGTCAATCTAACATACAAAATGAATAAATATAAAGGTTCAAGCAATATTGGATTTCACATCATTTATGCATCACAAGAATCTTCTTCTAATATAACATGCATATTTTGGCCTATTTTGCTTGTTGCTATGCTTTAAATCCTGGCATTGATCTGGCACTTGCCCTGTAAATTAAGTAAAAAATATTAGATTAGTAAAGCCTGTATCATTGATAAGTGATGCATATTGTAAACAGTGCACGGGTTTATCTTGGCCATATAGTGTGGACATAATCATCTGGTTTGCCTTTGACAAATTATATATTAATAGGGGATAATGTGGGTGTTTTTGATCTTATCAGATTATATGACAAATTTAAGATTTCATTGTTAGAGGCATAAGTGTTGGCAACATTATCTGGTGTTGTCCAGAGTCAATAACACTAACATTGCAGTCAGCTACTGTTTCTCCACAGAACAGCTTACATAGTCAGATCAGCATCATTTATTCTACGTTATTGTGGACATCTAGTCCTTGTGTCATTGAATATGGACAATAGCTTTAAAAAAACCCTAAATTTTAAACCAAGATGTTTAGAAACTCATAGTCAGAGTCCCACACCGACCAACATGTCCTATCTACACTAGTCCCACCTGCCTGCATTTGGCCCATGTCCCTCTAAACCTGTCCTATCCATGTACCTGTTAAAATGTTCCTTAAAAGTTGCGATTGTACCTGCCTCAACTAACTCCTCTGGCAGCTCGTTCCATACACCCACCACCCTTTGTGTGAAAATGATACCCCTCAGCCAATGTGCCAAAAGCCTTTTTGACTACTCTGACTCCCGGTGTCGCCATTTTCAACGAATTATGTACCTGTACTCAGAGTTCCCTATGCTCTACATACTCCCCAGAGCCCTACCGTTCACTGTGTAGGTCCTGCCCATGTTAGTGCTCCCAAAATGCAACACTCACATTTCTCAGTGATAATTTCCATAAAATTGTCAGTAAATATTTAAATAATTAAAATCGAAGGCTATTCTTTTTTTTAAAAATCAAGATGAACTAATTATTTAACAAGTGTAATTAATTTAATAATATAATACAGATGTTCTGTAGTTAAAGTTTAGGCTTATTACTCTTGACAGTGGAAATGGGAATTAACGGTGGGGGCTTCAAAAGTCGGGAGCCTCGATCGCCTCGAGGCAGCAGTTTGACTGCCTGACCGTGGGAGAAGAATGAGGAGGAGATAAGACTTTTTTTTGCCTTCCATCACAGTGAGGGTGTGCCTGGAGCAATCACTGTGATGGTTGTTTGTGTTAAATTGTAATTGTGTATCTTGTGTTCTTTATTGTCTACTGCCGGACCCTGACGTGAGAGGACGCTGGCGCTGTTTGTTCGCCGCTTCTCCGTCAGGACAAATCTTTTGTTTGTTTGTTTGTTTTTATGTCTTGTTTGCTATGTAAAGCGTCTTTGAGTATCCTGAAAAGCGCTATATAAAATAAATGTATTATTATTATTATTATTATAACGTTATGCATAGAGCAATTTTGGATATGTTTCATGTCCCACCACAAATAATGCAGACCTACTGCATTTTCAGAAGTAAGAAATCAGTCTGAAACTAAGAAACGACGAATTTTGTATCATTGGTTACTAAAACTGATCAACTGTGCTTGACCTATTTCCTCTGCAAGATTTTACTCCTGTGCCATTTCTTTTATTGCCACGTAGAACTCTGATGATGACAGCAGCACCGGGCAGATTAGTGAAGGTCAGATGCCTCGACTCACGAAAACAGCAGAAAGCATCCTGATTGGACAGCCACAAAACATCAAACTCCCCTCAATGGACGGTGACATAAACCTCCCGCGAACAAGACGCTCACCATCTCCTGGACAGCTTCACGTTCAAACAGGTAACCAGTGCAACACGGCTTGACATGCTCATCTGAAAGAAGAATTCAGTACATTCTGTCCTACTTATCCCTTATCGAGCATGTACTAAACCTTATGGGCAATTAGTATGTTTGGTTTAATTCCTCGAGCTTCATAGTTGGCTGAACAAGATTTATTTCCTCAGTTGGATACTTAGTATGGACTGATTACAGTTGACAGGAATAATTTCTCCTGGATTCACTTTAATTTTACCCCAAATTGCCTGACATCTCACAGTGCATCTTAGCTAAAAGATGTGCCTGTTAATCAGCAGCATGGCACTGTTGAAGGGTCCCGACCCAATCTTTTTCCCACCATAGATGCCGCCTGACTCACTGATTTTCTCCAACAGTATGGTTATTGTTCTTTGCTATTTTATATTAATATCAAGGTTGTACCAAACTAGTTCACATTGTGCATTGCAATGTTTTCTGTAAGAAAATAATGGACAAGGTTAAACATGTTGAACAACATTTACCCCTCTTTTTTCTTGAAGCTACTAATAGATTTCTTGTACTTTCCTGGGGAAAAAATAAGTAAAAGGCTGTCATGTAAAGGTCAGCTTTGGTACAGTTTTCAGAGATTATTTAATCATGATATCAGAGTGAATTCTATGTTGTCCTCACAAGACATATTGGCATTAGTGTCAATGATTAAAAATGAGGAGAAAACCTTTACTACTTTGGCTTTCTCTGTCATTGGATTCTATTATTCTAAATACCCAGTTTTTTCTCAATTATCAATAAATGAATCGGGCTCACCATAGATTTATAAGAAACGGTCTAAAAAGAATTATTGGGATCAGTGGCATGGATATTCCCTTTTATGATTTGGAATCAAAAACCATTTGTAGAGGGTCTATACTATCCAGCAACAGTGACATCATCCAATCAAGCTGAGCAAATAATCTGAAGAAGGGTCTCGACCCGCAACGTCACCATTTCCTTCTATCCAGAGATGCTGCCTATCCCACTGAGTTACTCAAGCATTTTGTGTCTATAATTCGATTGAAGAGTTCTGATAGGCACCAAAACAGGAAGTAAAACACATTAGTTTGTAAAATCTATTCAGATATATCAAAAAATGCCTTATGATGGTGACATATAGAAATCATGGTATATGCATAACATATCAAACACTAAACTCCAGGGTACAAAAATGTTATTGTTTTCCCAATCAACAAAGCTTCCCATTTTCACCATGTTTTAAACTAAAAAATTGGGGGGGGAAAAGTGATATTCTCATCGAACGGCATTTTATTTGTACATTATACCTGTTAAGTTGCTGCATAGAGTGCAGAAGAGTCTTGTTTTCAGGCTTCTTGAAAGTAGTAGTGAAATGGGGTGTAAGCCTTTGATAATGCTGGCAGCCTTTATGAGACAGCGCCACCTATAGATTCCAGGTCAGTACCTGCAATATCAGTTTGCAAGGAATTCCAGAACTTTGCCTCTGTGATGATGAAGGATTAAAAATATATTCCCACATTAAGATGGCATGTATGGTGAAAGGGAATTTCCTGAGCCTGAGCCTGAGCCTGCTGTCCTCCTTTGGCTCGATGGAGTTTGAGAGTTTTGGAAGCTGCTGTCAAGAAAGCTATTGTGAGTTGCTATGATGCATTATGTAGATGTCACAGGCTCCAGCCACACTGGATTTGGTACTGGTTGAAAGTGCGGCTTCAGGTGTCAGTCAAGGAGTTTGGGTAAAGTAGACACAAAGAACTGCAAATGCTGGTTAATTCACAAAAGGACACAAAATGGTCGAGTAACTGAGCATATCTATACTCTGTGGAGATCCTGCCCCTCCCGCTGAGTTACTACAGCACTTTATGTCCTTTTGTGAGTTTGCCAGAAAATGACAGAGGTCTTCAATTATAGCTACATCAAACCAGTACAGTAAATTCTAGATTTATTTCTTTGACATGTCCTTTTCAAAGCAATATTCATGTTTAATTGGGAAAACATTGACTAAAATCTGATCCGCATTTTAGCCATGTCTCCTATATTTTTATATACATGTTTACGGAAATAAATTTCTGTTCAAGTTAAAGTGGAACCAATCAAATGTTAATTTGTGGAGTACATATAGTATATTTCTAGTCTGAAGGTAGCAATATTTACACTTTGTATATGTCACTATGCGGCAGACTAAATCAGATTTTTGTAATTCGGTATTATTGAAGTAGTTGCTTTGAATTCAGTTGCCGCATTTCTAAAAATATTGACAACAAACCCTCATAAATTAGACTGTTGTACTCTTTGATCATCCGCAAAGAATTTATATCACAATTTGTTCAAAAAATATTTGCAGTAGACAGTGGTAAATTGCGAAACGATGAAATCTTTGATATATCAACATTCCTCTATTTCACCATATACTGAGTAATTTCTGATATGTTGAATGATTTGAATACATTCACTTGTTCTCCTTTCAGAAAAGCATGGAAGAGAGTCTGAAGCTAGCTATGGACCTCTGACCTTGGGAGATCTAGAAATATGCCCAGGCTCAGCACTTCAGACCAGACATGTGATAGTTGGACCTCAGAAAACACCGGTGACAGGCGATAGAGGACAGGTAAAAATTTAGGACCTCATAAACCTCCTTGAACAGTTATTTCTGTTGTAATTGAATGTGGAAGCAAAAATTAAATAGTTTATAGAGCAATCTGAAAATCAGTCAGAGTTTACAAATGTAATGCATTGAATGAGCAGGAAAAAATGTGGTCAGTGCAGTGAAATGTCAGCAAACATTGTTTTTCGCTCTTCACCTTGATTATGCATTTATAAATTGATTGAATAAAAGATAGAAAGATTTTGAGAGTTGGATCTGGGAAGTTCAAGTTAATTTTTAGCTGGTTCCTCACACTAACCTAAGGCTTCTCTGTGCATCTTAACCTGTAGATTGTTCTTTGGGTGCAATTGGTTCAAATTGCTCTTAAAATGGGGCTGGGTTGAACAAATCTTTTTGTGCTTTTCATTTTCTCTCACATACTTGTGTAGCATTAAATGGAAGTTTTCCATGAATATGCCCTATCAACCATTGTTATCACATGTAAAAAACAATCAAAAATATTATATTAAACTGGTAACTATACAGATTTAATAATCATACTGAAAATGGGTTTATCACTTATTAATGTTAGGTCCATTCACAGTGACTAACAAAATATTATTTTTGTGAAAATGTGTTTGTAAAACTGCAGAATTCTTTATTAGTTACATTTGTGTATTTTAGTTAGTTTATTAGAAAGTCAATTAGAAATAAATATCCATGTTAGTGATCTTGTGCCTGAATAAACTCTGAATTTTAAAACCGTATTCAAATGGAATAAGCAGGCGCAACTTTCTGCAAACTCGCAGCTGTGACTGTGGGTCTGCTTTGTGGACGGATCATTTCCGTTATAAATTTTTATTGCCACACAGAGGATTGCAGGAACTTGATATCCATTGGAAATTAGCCTATGAAATGCCTGACATTGGTTCCTTTTTGATGCAAATTAACTCAATTTTGTGGAAACAAGGTCCATGATTAGGAAACGGGGGTTCCCCTCTTCCATTATAGACGAGGCTCTCACTAGGGTCTCCTCGATATCCCGCAGCTCCGCTCTTGCTCCCCCTCCCCCCCATTCGTAAGAAGGACAGAGTCCCCCTTGTCCTCACCTTCCACCCCATCAGCCGTTGCATTCAGCATATAATCCTCCAACATTTTTGCCACCTCCAACGGGATCCCACTACTGGCCACATCTTCCCATTTCCACCCCTTTCTGCTTTCCACAGAGACCATTCCCTCCAAAACTCCCTGGGCAACCCGTCCCTTCCCACCCAAACCACCCCCTCCCCAGGTATTTTCCCCTGCAACCGCAGGAGATGCAACACGTGCCCCTTTACCTACCCCTCAACTCCATCCAAGGACCCAAACAGTCTTTCCAGGTGAGGCAGAGGATCATTTGCACCTACTCCAACCTCATCTACTGTATCCGCTGTTCCAGGTGTCAACTTCTCTACATCGGTGAGATCAAGCGCAGGCTCGGCGATCGTTTCGCTGAACACCTCCGCTCAGTCTGTCTTAACCTACCTGAACTTCCTGTTGCTCAGCACATCAACTCCCCCTCCCATTCCCAATCTGACCTTTCTGTCCTGGGCCTCCTCCATTGTCAGAGTGAAGCCCAGCGCAAATTGGAGGAACAGCACCTCATATTTTGCTTGGATAGTTTACCCCCCAGCGGTATGAACATTGACTTCTCCAACTTCAGATAGCCCTTGCTTTCTCTCTCCATCCCCTCCCCCTTCCCAGTTCTCCCATTAGTCTTACTGACTCCGACTACTTTCTATCTTTGTCCCGCCCCCTCCCGTGACATCAATCTGAAGAAGGGTCCCTGAGAGATAACCTTTTCACACAAAGGCTGGTGGGTGTATGGAACAAACTACCAGAAGAGGTTGTTGAGACTGGGACTATCCCAACGTTTAAGTACATGGATAGGACAACTTTGGAGGGATATGGACCAAGCGCAGGCAGGTGGGACAAGTGTGGCTGGGACATGTTGGCCAGTGTGGGCAAGTTGGGCCGAAGGGCCTGTTTCCACATTGTATCACTCTATGACGCTATCATCTGTAAAATAAGGTGATTCAGCTTAGTTAGCCATTGAGCACAGGAACAGGCCTTTTGGCCCACAATGTCTGTGCCAAACATGATGCCAAGATAGCCTAATCTCATTTGCCTGCACATGATCTATATCCCTCCATTAATTCAATGATAAACAAAACACAAAACTGTCAAAATAGTCGCTAAACCTCATACAGCTTTTTTTGGCTTTGGTGGAAAAAACTTGTTCTCATTAGGTTTGAGAAAATTTCTGTTTGGATTTTATACTTCGGCAATCTTAAGGTAGTTAAAATACCCTGGCCTTGAAAATAATTTGTGCTGGGAAATAGTGGTGGACAGAGGTTCAATCCAAGTTCTGTGCTTATTTCCATTGCAGCAAGATTTGTGTTGAATCAGAGACCCCAGGTGATGGAAGATACCATACATGCTTAACATGCACAAAAAGCTTACCCTTTGCTGCCTTTGTCTTTGTGGAGCAAATGGAGGAGGCTGATAGGTCACAGGATAGCCTGGTGAGGTTTTGTGAAGGTGCATCATCATGGCATTGATTGGGGGCTGAGGGAAGATCAAGAGCATCAGAGTCACCATCACAAAAAGATGGCGGAGTAGATTGTGTCAACATTTGTCAGAGGGAGGAAACCTTTTGGTTATATTCGCATATAGACTGTGGACTGGACATGGGGGATGGTAGAAAGACCACAGTAGACAAAAATTAATAATTTAAAATGGTCCTGGGTGTGAGTAATTCCAATCACCTGACTTCATGGGTTTCAGACCTGATCAGACAGGACTCATCTGCTCTGCAGCAAGCTCCATATTGATTATTAATGTCTGTTGCCACGTAGCCCTGTGCCGATTACGGGCCACAGTGCAGGATCGAACTTTACAGAGAGAGCATCAAAACTTGCATTGTACACTGCAGGATGCCCTGTTGCATGTCCAGGTGCCTCAATACATGACCATGCTTTTTTCATGGAGGAATTATAAAGAATAGGTGTAGCTTTTCCAATTCCATTTTATTGCTTAGCACACACAAACCATACACAATTTGGTCGAAAATCTGGAATAGTACTTTAGAATACAGAGGCCATTTGGTATGCATGCAATATTCTGTTTCACAGCAATAATTTAAATTATTTATTAAGTTTTGCAAGTAACTGGTTGATGAAGCAATCTTACTCTCTTGCATAACAATCTGAGATTAATTTCTACTTTCATGTCTTTCCTGGTGTAACATGAGAAGCTACTCATGTATTAAAACCAGCTGGTGTGACCAAAATTGTTTCCGTCATCAGTGGCTATTATCAACATTGTCTGTGATGCAACGTGAATTTTAAGCACATAATGTGCAGAGAATGTGGTTTTGATAGTCAGTGCATCTTTGGATTGGAGTTTCAGCTTTGTCTTTAAAAGTGGATAATCTACTCTTTAACAATTGAAATTAATGAATATCAAGCAAGTTCTCTAAAAGTTGGGGTAATTGCTATGCCAGAATATCGCCAAAATTGTGAGCACAAGAATTAACCTAAAGTATGTTTACAACTAAATGCACAATCCTTATAATTTGGTCTTTAAATTTTCAGGTTGTAAAGGGTAATGATGCTTCTACACCATCAAGGGATTATATTGCGTAAAATGATTTGCTTTTATAACTCAATGAGTGTGTTTGTTTCTCTATCCACATTGTAACTGTTGTGAACCTCTTTAACAAACCCTCCAACTGCGATTTCTAAATGGTTGCAATTGCAGGCTGCTTTACAATGTAAACCCACATGAACTAGGGCCTCAGTCAAAATTCCAACAGTTTGTTTCCCAGTGGAACGTTGTGGAATGCTAACTTTCAAACCCATCTGTTTGAGAAGGTATTTGAACCAAGAACCCAAGGTGAAAGTGCAGTTTGTCGTTTCTAAGCTGTCCATTTTCAGAGTTCTGCCACACTTCATTGAAAATCCACATATAAAAAGTAACATAAATTCAAAAAGGTAGCAACTGTTGCACATTTTAAACTAGTATCATAAATCCATATTGTTATTAAGTGAACAATTCAACATAGAAAAAGTCAAAATAAATTCTCATACCATCTAATAACAACAGTCTAATTTGACTTCAACAAACCTTTAGGGGGTTTATCTCCTTGAAAGAGTACACTACTGGTTCAATCAAATGTAAGGCAATACTTTGGCATTACTTGTCCAAAGCTGACCTGTGGTTCAATGATAAATGCAGTGTTCTCTGCAACCAAATTCTCCTTTCATATAATTTTAGATTCCTTGTAGTGCAAGTATTATGGAAAATTTTGTGTTTCTGATTATCTTGTCAGTGCATCAATCACTTTGCCTGCTTGAATCCATTGCGATAATAACATAACTTAGTTATCTAAACTGACTTATGGTATTCTGAATGTGAATATATTCAAATTGTCAAACAGTAGATGTTCCTTTTGTTATGCTTCACAGTGTGTGCATCTTCAATCTTCAGAATCTTTTTAAAGTGAGGATACTATTTAGCTTGTATAATTGAAAGGTGCAAGAGATTGACATGTAGAACATTGATTATCTACATTTCCTGCTCTAGTTTAGAAAAGGAATTTGATTCTAAATTTATTCTTCGAGTCTTAAAGATTTGTTAATTTTACAAGAACAAGTTTTGCCTTTTGCTAAATCAATTTTCACCACCACATTTGGGTTAAATAATAAGAATTTGTCACACATTAAGTCATTTAAGAAGTAATTCTGGTAAACATTTTAGTGGTCTTATTTAGGATATCCTAATCAGAATCTTACTCTTAATAAAAACATTTTTTACTCAGAATGTTGGGAAAATAAATTTGAATCACTTTTTTCCATGAACATTTATTTAGGGTGATGATATAGCACTAATGGGGCAAAAACCAGCAGCTGCACGAGTGATACAAGTTGAAAGTAAAACCAAGGATTTCCGACCAGGTAAGACAATGCATTTTTTAAAAGACAGCATATTGACACAACTTCCGATAGTACTAACAAATAATCTTTTGATGCACGGAAATGGCATTTAAAGCATCCAAAATTATTGAACAATTTTCAGGTGAGCATGAAAGACCTGTGATTTATTCATTATAGAGTTCGAACCATGCAACTGCTTTCACACTTTACATCTTTTCCATTCCCATATTAAACCTCCATCTATCTGTTG
The DNA here is from genome assembly GCF_053455715.1 of Rhinoraja longicauda. Lineage (NCBI taxonomy): Eukaryota > Metazoa > Chordata > Chondrichthyes > Rajiformes > Arhynchobatidae > Rhinoraja > Rhinoraja longicauda. The sequence continues at coordinate 34,871,776 of NC_135962.1, read as the reverse complement.
TTTCCCCACAACTCAAGTTGACTGGGTTTTATTGCCAAATGTACAAGTACAACAAGTACAAGTGCAATGAAAATCTTGCTTACAGCAGCATCACAGGCACATAGACTCAGACGGTAGACACAAAATGCTGGAGTAACACAGCGGGTCAGGCAGCATCTCTGGAGAGAAGGAATGGGTGACATTTCGGGTCAAGACCTTTCTTCAGACTGAAGAAGGATCTCGACCCGAAATGTCACTCATTCCTTCTCTCCAGAGATGCTGCCTTTCCCGCTGAGTTACTCCAGCATTTTGTGTCTACCTTCGATTTAAACCAGCATCTGCAGTTCTTTCCTACACATAGACTCAGACAACACACACAAGGCAAATTATACTTAAATGATGTATAAATTGTATAAAAGAAAGAATAAAGAAGATTGCAAAGAACAAGATATTAGCGCAAAAACATAATTAGAGACAATAAAAGTCCAAGAGGTGGTTTCTAGTATTCCATTGTCAAGGTAGAATGGGGGTTGTGCAGTTTGGTTGAAGAACCTGAGAGTTGTTGGAAAAAAAAAGTGCTCAAAGAACTCAGCAGATCAGGCAACGTGGAGAGAATGGACAAATGACATTCCGGGTCAGTCTGAAACATTGTCTGTCCATTCCCTCTGCAGATGCTCCCTACCTTGCTGAGTTTCTTTGGTAATTATTTTTCGCTCAAGATTCCAACAGCAGCAGTCTCTTGTGTCTCCAATTGGTCAATTAACCTACAAACCTGCACCTCTTTGTGGCAAGAAACTGGAGCACTCAGAGTAATCTCACGGGGTCAGGTACAAATTCCGCACAGACAGTACCTATGGTCGGGATCAAACCCGGGTATCTAGCACTGTGATGCAGCAGCTCTACCAATGTGCCACTGTGCCACCCGAATGATTTATCACCAAATGATATATAATTCTTGATGATAGATGTCAACTTCATAAGACAGTTGAAGTTACATGAGTGCCTCATGTAAGTGCTTTCAATGTGGGCTGTGCTTGTGATACATTGAGCTAAGTCCACCACTCTCTGCAGCCATTTGCATTCCTGTGCATTGGAGTTGCTATACAAAGCCATAATGTAACCAGTCAGGATACTTTCTACAATGCATCTGTAGAGGTTTGTTGGAGTATTTGGAGTACTGAATCTCTTCAAACATCTAAGAAAATAGAGGTGTTGGAGGGCCCAGGACAAGTCGCCTGAGATGTTGAAATGCCTGCGCTCCCTACTTTTTGCCCTAAGACCCAGCCATTGTCATTTGTTCTTTTTCTCTAAGAAACCAACCTGCTCCCTGGAAAGACTATTGTTAACATGCTGTCTGGTCTTTTATATTTTCAGCACTTGCCATTTGAAGTATCACTAATTAGATTAAGACTAATTAATTTGTTTTCATCTGTGTTGGAGGACACAGATGAAAGCAATATTGAGTATAAGATTATACTGCATTTGGTTAGACTGCTTTTGGACTGATTAACTCCAATTTCAATGGTCAAATTAGGGACGGCCAGCTCAGCTTTGGGCATGGTAGGTTGTGTCTCACTAACTGGATTTTTTTTTGTGTGAAGGTGATGAAGGAGATTGATGAAGATAGGGCACTGAATGTTATACACAAGGATTTTAGTAGGGCTTTTGATAAGGTCACTCATGGTAGGCTGATCCAGAAGATTAAGATGTAAGGGATTCACAGTAACTTGGTCATATAAATTCAGAACTGGCTTATTCATAGAAGACAGAGGGTTGTGGTGGAAGGTAGATATTCTGGATGGAGGTCTGTGACTAGTGGAGTTCTGCAGGGGTCTGTGCTGGGACACTGCTGTTTTAATTATGTCCTGTGCTGTACTGTTCTATGTTATAATTCACAGTGGAGGCTAGTAATCTTGAACCTAGCAAGCACATGACCCTGAAAATGTAATAATTACATTGGCTTACATACTATAGGTGTTTACAGACGGCTACAAGAACTGTTTTAATAATCCGTCTCTTTTGTTTATTGGCTGCGGGGAATGATCTATGTTGGGCTATGGTCCAACAACTATTAGTTTATTACTTTATTTCATTGTCATGTGTACCGAGGTACAGTCAAAAGCATTTTGTTGCATGCTATCCAGTCAGCGGAAAGACTATACTTGATTACAATCCACAGTGTACAGATCAGCTAATGGCATAGAATAATATTGGATATAAACTAATGGTTACTAGTCACTCTGATACCGCATCCCATATATTAAAGATCATTGTTGATTAGTAGTGTTCAGGAGGCTAACTAGTTGGGAATGGATGCCTCTGCTAACTGTCTAATTTTTCACTCACTATTCACAGAGATGTCTTTTCCAATCTAGGTCATTTAAGGAGCAGCGGCTGATTGCTTTTTTTCCCCGTTCTTGCTCTAATCTCTTGTACGAAGATCAATTCTGGTGCTGACATCCCCTCACAATCTTAGTTTGTGCAACCAAACTGTGTTGGCTGGAGATTGAGCTGAAACCTTCTTGCGTTTCTATACCTCAAACCACGCCAAAAGGGAATTTAGTCACTGATCCAGTTAGAGGTTCAATCTATATTCAAATAAGATCATCAGAACTGCAGGTTATTTCACAGTGCTGGGTGAGAGAATCTGATAACTTCACTGCCTCAGAGCAATATATTGCTGCTGATCATACAGTAAGAACGAGTCAAGAGTTTTTAATTGTCAGATGTACCGACAATGGAATTCTTACTTGGTGCAGTTTAACATGCCAATAAATGCAATTACACATGGATAATATATAACTAAAAATGCAATAAATTATCAATGCTGCACATAGCCTGATTAAAATAGAAGAATTTCCCAATTTCTGACTATAATAGCCTCCTTTTACCCATATTTTCCTCCTTTTATTCATAAAATAATGTTAACCTGCTCAGTTTCACTCCCCTTTATTAAGGATTTACTTAATATTTAAGGTTTATTGATCAATTGTATCTTCGGAGGTGTAAAAAAAAAAAATTAACCCCTAAGGTTCCTATTAAATCTTTCCCCCCCCTCATCTTAAACCTATGTTGTCTGGTTCTCAATTCCCCCATTCTGGACCAAAGACTCTGTGTGTTTACCCAGTCTATTCTTCTCATGATTTTGTACACCTCTATAAGATCACTCCCATCCTCCTGCGTTCCAAGGAATAGAGTCCTAGCCTGTTCAACCTCTCCCTACAACTCAGGCCCTCAAGTCCTGGCAATATCTTTGTAAGTCTTCTCTGCACCCTTTACAGCTTAACAACATCTTTCCGATAACAGGGTGACCAAAACTGAACACAATACTCTAAATGTAGCGTCGCGAATGTCTTACATAACTCTAACGTGACCTCCCAACTTCCATACTCAATACTCTGATTGATGAAGGTCAATGTGCCAAAAGCCTTTTTGATCATCCTATTTACATGTGATGTCACTTTCAAGGAACTATGTACCTGCACTCTTAGACCCTTCTGCTCTCCAACACTCCCCAGAGCTTTTCCATTCACTGTGTAGGTCCTGCCCATGTTAGACTTCCCAAAATATAACATCTCGCACTTTACTGTATTAAACATTAATGATCCCACCTGCCCAACTGATCAAGAGCCTGCTGCAATTTGTGACAATCATCTTCGCTATGGCACAATACCATACACTTGTCATCTGCAAACTTACTTATCATGCCTTATACTTTCTCATTCAAATCATTTATATTGGGTTACGGGGAGAATGGGGTTGTGAGGGAAAGATAGATCAGCCATGATTGAATGGCAGAGTAGACTCAATGGGCTGAATGGCCTATTTCTGCTCCTACAACATGAATTTATGGAAACAGGGCCTTTGGCTCAACTCGTCCATGCCGACCACAATGCCCCAGATAAGCTAGTCCCATTTGCCCTCGTTTGACCCATGTCTCTCTAAGCCTTTCTTATCTATGTATTTGTCCTTTAATTCTCTTATTTTCAAAAATTTAAGATCAAAAGCATGTAACCGTAATCAAATTTCAAATTAGCTATGATCCAATTGAACTGGCCTGAAAGGCTTACTCCTTTCCAATGTTTATGTTAATGCCCTCAAAATGTCCTGTAGCAATGTTCTGAAACAGCCTCAGTTATTCCAAATTATTACATTTGAGCCCAACACATTTATTGGAAAGTTAAAACTAGCCTACATAAAATATGTGACACATTCTGGAAACTCAGTGTTCAATAGACTTTTCTGCTCGGCAGTTGCTATTTACTGCATTACCACAAGATGGCAGCTGTAGTCAACCATAATTTTGGATTATCACGAAAAAAAATAAAACTTGAATTGATTGCCAAATGAAAGGAAAGCTGTTTTAAGGTTGTCCACGAGGAAATCTTTTACTTAAATTTTGATACTTTGACTTTCCATGGTTTATTCATCCATTCTTATAGTAAGCTACTTTCTTGTCAGCACTTTGTTCCTGTAGGGGAATCTGATGTAAATCATCACATTCCAAAGTACATTCATTGATACCTCCACAATTCAAATACGATACAATACGATATGATAGAACTCTATTTATCCCAGGAGATTAATTGGTCTGCCAACTGTCATAAAACACAGTAAGATACATGAGACATGAAATTAAAGTGACGAGTGGAAAGTCCAAGATTGGAGATGTGCAAAGATTGGGGAGGGGAGGGGGTGGGGTGGGTGGGGGGAAGTCAGTACCCCATGACAGAAGGGGGTGGAGTTGTACAATTTGATAGCCAGAGGGAAAAAGGATCTGCTGTGGCTTTCTGTGCTGCATCTTGGTGGAACCAGTCTGTTGCTGAAGGTGTGTAGGAAAAAGAAACTGCAGATGCTGGTTTAAATCGAAGGCAGACACAAAATGCTGGAGTAACTCAATGGGTCAAGCAGTATCTCGGGATAGAAGGAATGGGTGACGTTTCGGGTCGAGACCCTTCTTCAACAGTCTACCTGTTGCTGAAGGTGCTCCTCAGATTGACCAGATTGTGTGTCAAGGAGGGGGTGGGCTGTGTTGTCCAAGATGCTCCACAGTTTGAGGAGCATCCTCCCCTCCAAGACTATTTCGAGTGAAACAATTCCACCCCCAGGATGGAGCAGGCCTTCCTAATGAGCTTATTAACCCGTCCGCCACCTTCGCCCTGCTACCCCAACACATGACAGCGAAGAAGATGGTACTGGCCACCACCGGTTGGTGGAATATCTGCAGCATTGTACTGCAGATGTTGAAAGAGTGGAGCCACCTCAGAAAGTGCAGATGGCTGTGTCAAATGCCAGTGTACTTAAATTAAGTTAGCTTTTGTGAATAGAGGATAGATCCTACCATCAATGTAACAGATTGCTAGGTCTCGCCTATGACTTGCCACAATATTGATTTAGACCTCAGCTGTTATCTGAAAAGGTTAAACACCAACAGAAGAGGGAGTAAACATTGGAATCCTAACTGCTCTCATGGCCCCAGGTATTTTGTACTAGAGTGTATTCAGAAGTGTAGGAGCAAGTATTCTACTTATCATGTAGGAAAATAACTGCAGATGCTGGTTCAAATCGAAGATATCACAAAATGCTGGAGTAACTCAGCAGGCCAGGCAGCATCTAGGAGAGAGGGAATGGGTGACGTTTCGGGTCGAGACCCTTCTTCAGACCCGAAACGTCACCCATTCCCTCTCTCCTAGATGCTGCCTGACCTGCTGAGTTACTCCAACACTTTGTGATACCTTCTACTTATCATTATGGTTGGGTAAGAAGGTAATAAATAAATCAAAAGAAAATACACAAAATGATGGATAACAATATTATTTTGTATACATGCTGGATTTCAAGAGTCAAGAGAGTTAATTGTCATTCGTACTAGGATCGGAACAATGAAATTCCTACTTGCTGCAGCTTAACCAACCCATTAATTTAATAAAACACAAAAACATAATATGCAATGAAATAATAACTAAGTCTAGATAACCATAACAATAGACAATGGACAATAGGTGCAGGATTGGGCCATTTGGCCCTTCGGGCCAGCACCGCCATTCACTGTGATCATGGTTGATCATCCACAATCAATACCCCGTTCCTGCCTTCTCCCCATATCCCTATCTTTAAGAGTTATACCTAACTCTCTCTTGAAAGCATCCCGAGAATTGGCCTCCACTGCCTTCTGAGGCAGAGAATTCCACAGATTCACAACTCTCTGAGTGAAAAAGTTTTTCCTCATCTCCGTTCTAAATGGCCTACTCCTTATTCTTAAACTGTGGCCCCTGGTTGTGGACTCCCCCAACATCGGGAACACGTTTCCTGCCTCTGGCTTGTCAAATCCCTTAATGATCTTATATGTTTTAATAAGATCCTCTCTCATCCTTCTAAATTCCAGTGTGTACAAGCCCAGTCGCTCCAATCTTTCAACATACTACAGTCCCGCCATCCCGGGAATTAATCTCATGAACCTATGCTGCACTCCCTCGATAGCAAGAATGTCCTTCTTCAAATTTGGAGACCAAAACTGCACAGGTGTGGTCTCACCAGGGCCCTGTACAACTGCAGAAGGACCTCTTTGCTCCTGTATTCAACTCCTCTTGTTATGAAGGCCAACATGCCATTAGCTTTCCTCACTGCCTGCTGTACCTTCATGATTACTTTCAATGACTGATGAACAAGGACACCCAGATCTCGTTGTACCTCCCCTTTTCCTAACGTGACATGATTCAGATAATAACTGTCTTCGTGTTCTTGTCACAAAAGTGGATAACCTCCCATTTAGCCATGTTAAACGGCATCTGCTATGCATCTGCCCACTCACACATCCTGTCCAAGTCACCCTGCACCCTCATTGCATCCACCTCACAGTTCACACTGCCACCCAGCTTTGTGTCATCTGAAAATTTGCTAATGTTACTTTTAATCCCCTTATCTAACTCCTAAATGTATATTGTAAATAGCTGCGGTCCCACCACCGAGCATTGCGGTACCCCACTAGTCACCGCCTGCAATCCTGAAAGGGACCCGTTAATCCGTACTCTTTGTTTCCTGTCTGCCAACCAATTTTCTATCCATGTCATGACCCTATCCCCAATACCATGTGCTCTAATTTTGCCCACTAATCTCCTATGTGGGACCTTATCAAAGGCTTTCAGAAAATCCAGGTACAATACATCCATTGGATCTCCCTTGTCCATTTTCTTTGTTACATCCTCAAAAATTTCCAGAAGATTAGTCAAGCATGATTTCCCCTTCGTAAATCCATGCTGACTCGGAACGATCCTGTAACCGCTATCCAAATGTTCTGCAATTTCTTCTTTTATAATTGACTCCAGCATCTTCCCCACCACTGATGTCAGGCTAACTGGTCTATAATTCCCTGTTTTCTCTCTCCCTCCTTTCTTAAAAAGTGGGATAACATTAGCTACCCTCCAATCCACAGGAACTGATCCTAAATCTATAGAACATTGGAAAATGATCACTAATGCGTCCACGATTTCTAGAGCCACCTCCTTAAGTACCCTGGGATGCAGACCATCAGGCCCTGGGGATTTATCAGCCTTCAGTCCCATCAGTGTACCCAACACCATTTCCTGCCTAATGTGAATTTCCTTCAGTTCCTCCATCACCCTAGGACCTCTGGCCACTAGTACATCTGGGAGATTGTTTGTGTCTTCCTTAGTGAAGACAGATCCAAAGTACCTGTTCAACTCGTCCGCCATTTCCTTGTTCCCCATAATAAATTCACCAGCTCTCTCTTCATGGGACCCATATTTGTCTTAACTATTTTTTTCCTCTTCACATACCAAAAGAAGCTTTTACTATCCTCCTTTATATTCTTGGCTAGCTTACCTTCGCACCTCATCGTTTCTCCCCATATTGCCTTTTTAGTTATCTTCTGTTGCTCTTTAAAAGTTTCCCAATCCTCTGGCTTTCCGCTCATCTTTGCGGTGTTATACTTCTTCTCTTTTATTTTTATAAAATACTTTTATCCTTGACTTCCCTTGTCAGCTATGGTCACCTCTTACTCCCTTTAGAATCTATGTTCCTCTTTGGAATGAACTGATCCTGCACCTTCTGTATTATTCCCAGAAATACCTGCCATTGTTGTTCCACCGTCTTCCCTGCTAGGGTCTCTTTCCAGTCAACTTTGGCCAGCTGCTCCCTCATGCCTCCATAGTCCCCTTTGCTCAACTATAATACTGACATTTCCAATTTTCCCTTCTCCCTCTCAAATTGTAGATTAAAACATCATATTGTGATCACTACCTCCTAATGGCTCTTTTACTTTGAGTTCCCTTATCAAATCAGGTTCATTACACAACACTAAATCCAGAATTGCCTTCTCCCTGGTAGGCTCCAGTACAAGCTGCTCTAAAAATCCATCTCGGAGGCACTCCACAAACTCCTTTTCATGGGGTCCAGTACCAACCTGATTTTCTCCCATAACCACCGTAGCATTACCTTTGCGACATGCCAATTTTAACTCTTGATTCAACTTGCACACTATATCCAGGCTACTGTTTGGGGGCCTGTAGATAACTCCTTTTAGGGTCTTTTTACCCTTAAATTCCTCAGTTCTATCCATACTGACTCTACATCTCCTGATTCTATGTCACCCCTTGCAAGGGACTGAATATCATTCCTTACCAACAGAGCGACCCCACCCCCTCTGCCCACCTATCTGTCTTTTCGATAGGATGTATACCCCTGTATATTCAGCTCCCATCCGTGATCCTCTTGCAGCCATGTCTCTGTAATTCCCACGACATCATACTTGCCAATATCTAACTGAGCCTCAATCTCATCCACTTTATTTTTTAGACTTTGCGCAGTCAACTACAACACTTTAACTTTGGTATTCACCTCCCCTCTCACACCAGTCACTATTGGCTCTGACATTACTCTCTTACCCTTCTCGAACTTTCCTTCCCATTAATTCGGGAGTCTTTTCCTCTATTTTTCCTCTATTCCCTTCCCCTTTAACTCCATCTTTATACTCCCAATTTGTCAACCCCTCCCTCCCCCCACTATTTAGTTTAAACCCACACGTGTAGCACTAGCAAACCTGCCTGCCAGAACGTTGGTCCCCCCTCCAGTTTAAGTGTAACCCGTCCCATTTGTACGGGTCACCCCTATCCCAGAAGAGATCCCAGTGATCTATAAATCTAAATCCCTGCACCATCCCCCCAGCCATACATTCATATCCCCTATCTCCCTGTTCCTGCCCTCACAAGCACGAGGTACAGGAAGCAATCCAGAGATAACCACCCAAGAAGTCCTGCTTTTCAGTCTTCTTCCTAACTCTATAAACTCACGTTGCAGAACCTCCTTCCTCTTCTTCCCGACGTCGTTTGTGCCTACATGCACAACCACTTCCGGCTGCTCACCCTCCCTCTCAAGGATGTTCTGAAGTTGGTCTGTGACATCTTGAACCCTGGCACCAGGGAGGCAACAGACCATCCTTAAGTCTCACCTGCCGCCACAGAATCTCCTGTCCACACCTCGGACAATGGAGTCACCACCACACCACACGCAAACAGTACAAAACTGAAGTCCGTAGTGCAACCAAAAACACAGTCCTTCGAAGATCTTAGTTGCTGAGATGGTGGTTAATGTTGTGCATTGTTCAAGAGCTGGATCGATGCTGGGAAGAAGCTGTTCTGGAATCTGGTGCTAATGGTTTTCAGGCTCCTATACATTCTTCCCAATAGTAGTAATGAAATAAGAGTGTGATTAGGGTGGTGTGGGCCTTTGATGACATTAGCTGTATTTTTAAGGCAGTAACTTCTGCAGATCCCTTCGACGGTGGAGATGTTAGTACCTGTGATGGACCGGGTAGTGTCTGCCACTCACTGTAGTATCATTTATTCCTGGGCATTTGAGTTGCTGAACCACACAATGATGTAACCACTCGGTATGCTTTCTGCCGTACACCTGTGGAAGTTTGCTGGAGTATTCGTTGACATACTGAATCGCCAAAGGAAGTAAAGGTGATAATGCACTTTCCTTGCGATTGCATCAATGTGCTGGTCCCAGGACAGATCTTCATAGCTATGTACAATCAGGAAATTGATGTTGTTTACTCTTTTCAATGACGTCCCATCGATGAAGCAAGGTTCATGACCTCCGGCATTCCCGTCCTGCAGTCAACAATCAGCTCCTTGGTCTTGCTAATGTTGAGGGCAAGATTGTTGCTCTGGCACCATTCAATCAGATTGTTAATTTTCCTCTTGTACTCTGACTCATTACACGTTATTCATCCCATTGTCTGTGAGTTTAAAGATCACGTTGGAGCTGTGCCTGTCTGCACAGCCATGTATAGTGAATAGAGCAGGAGACTGACACACAGCCTTGAGGTGCCCCCGTGCTATTGGTTATCGAGGAGGAAGTGTTGTTGCCAATTTGAACTGATTGTTGTCTATTGTTTTAAGTTGCTGATGATGTCTGTTGCAGAAGGAATGCAGATTACAATGCTGAAAGATTTTTCTGCTTTTCGTTTAATAGAATCATGATTTTCATTGTGTGCTTAAATGATTAGATTGACGGAGAAGGCTTGAGTATTCCTATTGACAGTATTCCCGACATGACAACGTGCCTTCAGTACAGAATTATCCGTACTGAATAAAAGATTCAGATAAAACTGTTCATAATCTCAGGACATCAGGAAACATCAGCTTTTTGCAGACAATTAAGTACTTTTGAAGTGCAGTCACTGTTCTAATGTAGCAAATATAGCTAATTAAACAGTGATACTATTCTGATAATCTATTCTGGTGATGTTGATTGAGCATTAAATCTTAGCCAGCACAATGCAAAGAACTAATATGTTTTCCTTGGAAATCGTGCTATCAGATCTTTTATGTATACATGTATGGGAAACTGGGAGTCTTGATTAGTACTATATTTGAGGGTCAGCCTATATTTTGTGCCTGTGTGGATCATGAAGACACAACCTTTGAACTCAAAGGCAGAGTACTTCCAATTGAGCCATGGCTTACACTCAAAGTAAAGAGGGAGAAGATTGGACTTTATTACCTTCCATCACAGTGAGGAATGCGGGGAGGCGCTGTGGTGGATGTTTATGTTAAATTTTATTTTATGTGGCCGTGTGTCTTGTTGCTTTTCACTTAGTATAGCTGTATGGTAACTCAAATTTCACTGTACCTTAATTTGTACATGTGACAATAAACTGACCCTGAAACCTTGAACCTTTAGATTGCGTGCTCATATTCCAAAATAGGGCTTAAACTTGGCTTTTCTAGCTTAGAACTTACAGACAAAGAATTAAACAGGAACAGGAGTAGTTTTCTTTCTTATTTCCGGCTTTTTCTGTTTTCTTGTTAGATTTCCAACATTCACGGAATTTTCCATTGCAGCATATATTATCATATTACACAATTGGTAAAATCTGACTTTGGTTAAACATTTTAAATTACAAACAAAACTGAAGCTTTCCACAATATTTATGATTTTAAAATGTAAGATGACATTCAGGAAAAAAAATCATTGATTCTGAATCTGCAGATAGTGTGCAAAAAAAGAGACAGGGCCGCCCCCCTGACATCAGTCTGAAGAAGGGTCTCGACCCGAAACGTCACCCATTCCCTCTCTCCTAGATGCTGCCTGACCTGCTGAGTTACTCCAGCATTTTGTGATACCTTCGATTTGTACCAGCATCTGCAGTTATTTTCCTACATAGAAAATACTGGAAATATTAAACAAAAATCAGGCAATATATACTAGGCAGTGCACACCACCAGACCGAGCAGCATCCTTCCCTCTTTTATCAGGCTTCTGAAAAGGGTGTTCCATAAGCTAGGGTACAGATCCATTGCGAATAGTGGACCTTGTCTCGGGAATTGGTGCGCTACAATGCTGAGAACTATATTCTGCACTCTGTACCATCCACCTCTTGGACTTGAGTTTGGCTTGATTGTATTTATGTACAGCATTATCTGGTTTCATTGGTTAGCATGCAAAACAAAGCTGTTCACTGTGCCTCAGTACACGAGATAATAATGAACCTAAATCTAAACGTAAACTTTTAACCTAAATCTAAACTTAAACTTTATGAGTAGAGAGGAACACTGTTAATGTTTAAGCTTGATGACATTTCTGAAGATTACAATGTTATAATCTGATTTAATCTGATTTAATTCAATGAGCATCTGCAACCAAGTGCAGTCTGAAGAAGGGTCTCGAACCGAAATGTCACCCATTCCTTCTTTCCAAAGACTTCACCCATTCCTTCTTTCCCGCTGACTTACTCCAGCTTTTTGTATCTATCTTTGCATAATGAATAAAATAAAGTTTTATGCTGATGTGATGCTACATTATTGATTGCAAATTTCAAATTGTGCCTCTTTTTCTTGACCCAGTAAACATATTTATTTCCTAGTGATATCTATTATGGTCTGTTATTGCAGCAGATGATTGTGAAATGTTCATGGCTAATAGTTTTAGCATCTATATATATATATTATTAATATTACTAAAAAGAAATAAACAATTTTAGGCCCACCTTACTCACCATTGGCATGCGGCCCATCTTCCCGCTCAAAGCAACAGCCGTCGCTGTCGAGCTGCTGCGGAGCCATCGAGCTGCTGCTGCTACGGAGCCGTCGAGCTGCCGCTGCTGCTGAATGAGGGGACAGTCTCAAGGATCTCCAAGATCCTGGGTGCCAGAGTTGAGGGGCAATTCAATGGGTGAGGGGGAGGAGGGGGGTTGAGGGGGGCGATTGAGTGGGGGAAGCGGGGGAGAGTGCCGGAGAGCCCCTAAAAGTGGAGGGGGGGGTGGGGGGATAAGGGGGTTGAGGGGGGATGGAGTGGATGAGTGGTGGGGGAGGGGGGGAGGGGAGGGGAGGGTGCTACACCAATGCAGGAGAGCTTTGGGCCCAATGGGTCCACCCTGTTCTAGTTATTTTTAAATGCTGATTGCTAAAAAGCCATCAAATTTCATGAAAATATTTTGGAGTTAGCATGATATCTATCATGCTTTAAACTCCGGTGTCTTCTTCACAACACCTGTGTATATTATCGACATCAATAGAGAGATTGTAAAGCCCATACCGAATGCTGAGAGTTTATACTGACATTAACAAATTCACAATCCACAGGAACATAAATGCCTTTTGTTGGAAGTAGTTGGGATTGATACTGTTCTTGTCCTTTCTTGATTGGCCAAGTTTGTAAGCTAGTCATGTGAATGACTTGATTGTTTCTTTGCATTGGCTTTATCTAAGCCCCATCTGTTTTACATCAGTTAGGCTTCACAGCCAAACACACTGCCTTCCCTCAATCCTGACACTTGTAGATCCTTATAAATATCAAAGCAAGCACAAAAGAACTGTCTGGATTGGCCATAATGTTGTGCTTTACAGCTTGGAACTATTGCCAGAAAACAAGCAATATGGAACTTGAACCAGCGCATATTCGCATCAGCTCCATATGTGCTGTGAACTGTTCCGTCAACAGGTTTGAGATTAAACACGATATGTTTGGATCAACATATAAAATTGTGAAATAACCATTTTTTGATTTGTAATTATGAGAGCTGCAGTTCAATGTGTTTCTATAATAATTGTTACTATCGTCTTATTTGCCACTTTTTGCATTTCTCAGACTGGTATCTGCAGAGGACAGTACAGAGCCAGGCTGCAAAGTATTACTGATTCCTTGCAACCCAACAACAAAATAAAATCTCATGTGTTTAGATAATTGAGCAGTGTGTGTGAGAGCATGTGATTAACCTTTTATGACGTTACATTGACATTTATATTCATGCTCCTTCCGAGCACAAAAATGTCAGCACATTGTCTGCCTGATTTTCACCCTGGTCTCACCTTTACACGATCCATTTCTGACTCTTCCCTTTCTGGGTTTTTCTGGCTTGTCAAAATTAGTGAGAAATAATTCATTGCAAACTCAAAAACACCCACAGCAAATTATTGCTACCACCTCCCCCCCCCCCCTCCCCCAATAGACAGGATATCTCACATGTAAATGACCTGGATCTTAACAGCATAACATTTGTGATGATATAGATGAGTTGACAGCACTGATAGCGACCTATGTGCCAGATCTAATAGCTACTCGACCAGTGGACCTGTTGGGCCCATTGGCGCAGCACCCTCTCCTCCTCCTCTCCCCCCCTTCCCTCTCCTCCCCCTCCCCTCCTCCCCCCCAGTCCCCTCCCCTCTTCCATTAGCACCAAAGGGATGACAGTGTGTAACGTGGGCCTAAAATTGTTACGCTATCGTGTACCGTTTTGGCTGTAGTTCAGGAACAAACAAACTAACAAACGAGAATTTTAGTATATAGATTATAGAGACGTCTGGTTTCAGCAGGCGGAGGCCCAGTTTAACCTCCGGGGCGTCATGGTGGATGCAACTCGCTTCTACTACGTGGCCGGCACCCTCGATCAGGAGACCACTGGCCGCATCAGGCCATACCTTCGCGCTGCTCCAGCGGCGAACAAATGCCGAGGTCTGGTATTTGTTCCGGTAAGCGGGGGCCCGTACTCACCGCGGCAAACGGCAGCCCTATTCGGACTCATGGGTTCGCACAGCCCCGCTCATCTTCGGGGCCTGTCATTTCTACTGGCCATTCACCGTCGCCAATGTCTCGCAACCGTGGGTGGGCGCTGATTTCCTCCGGGCTCACTACCTCCTGGTGGACGTCAAGCGGCAGCGCCTGGTCCCCCCCCCGCCACGATGGAGCCAATCGCGCTGCGTCTGGGCGATCTGATTGCGCCGCCTACTGGCCCGCTGTCATCCATGGACTCTTGCTACGCACGGGTACTGACTGAGTTTCCTGACATCCTGACCCCCCCCCCAGTTCCGCTCGTCGAGCCCCACACAAGGCACGGTTCCCCTGCCGGACAAGATCGACGCCATCCGCCGATTTCCCCGTCCATCCTCTGTGCGAGGTCTGCAGGAGTTCGTGGGGATGGTCGCATTTTACCACCGTTTTGTGCCATCCGCGGCCCAGATCATGCGGCCGTTGTTTCGTCTACTGGCGGGGAAGCGCAAGGACGTTCAGTGGACTGACGAGGCCCTTGCACGGGCCACGATGCTAGTTCACCCACGGGAGGATGCCCCGACCGCCCTCACGGAGGATGCCTCGGAGGCGGCGGTCGGGGCGGTGCTGGAGCAGCTGACGGATGGGTGTTGGCGGCCCCTGGCATCTCAGCAATGCCCAGAGGAATTACAGCGCATTCAACCGGGAGCTCCTCGCCCTGTACCTGACGGTGCGCCACTTCCGCTACTTTCTGGAGGGGCGACCTTTCACCACTTACACGGACCACAAGCCCCTCACCTTCACCTTCCCTAAGGTTTCCAACCTGTGGTCCGCAGGGCAGCAACGGCAGTTGGCGTTTGTGTCGGAGTTTACCACCTCCATTCGTTACGTTGAGAACAAGGAGAACAACCGAGTTGCTGATGTGTTCACCTGCCCCACCATCAATGCCGTTCTCCAGATGGCCCCCCCCAGCATCGACTATTCTGGCCTGGCAGCGGCTCAGCTAGCGGGCGACCAGATGTCCGCCTCCCGGATTGCCATTTCTGGCCTACGTCTGGAGGATGTCCCTTTTGGTCCTGGAGGGGCAACGCTGCTGCTCGATGTCTCGTCCGGTCAGCCGCGCCCCATCGTCTCTACAGCCTGGCACCGGAGAGTTTTCAACGTGATTCACGGGCTGGCTCACCCTTCCATCCGGGCGACGACGGCCCTTGCGGCTGCTCACTTCATGTGGCACGGTTTGCGCAAGCAGGCTGGTCACTGGGCCCGAACCTGCATTCCGTGTCAGACTGCCAAGGTCCAGCGTCATGTCCGGGCGCCTCTCCAGGAGTTCTGTGTGCCCCGCCAGCAGTTTGATCACATCCACGTGGACATTGTGGGCCCGCTATCGCCGTCCCGCGGCGTCACTCACCTCCTCACCGTAGTGGACCGCTTCACGTGGTGGCTGGAGGCCGTTCCCCTGGCTAACACCTCTGCGTCCACGTGTGCTCGCACCCTGGCAGCGCACTGGATTGCCTGTTTCGGCGTGCCACTGGACATTTCTTCACACCGGGGAGCCCAGTTTACATCTGAGCTGTGGTCGGCCATGGCTCGCCGGTTGGGTGTTCGGCTACATCACACCACGGCCTATCGCCCGCAGGCGAACGGCCTGGTGGGGCAGTTCCACCGTCGGCTCAAGGCTGCCCTGAAGGCTCAGCTCACGGACCCGGACTGGATGCACGCGTTACCGTGGGTCTTGTTGGGCATACGAACCGCTCCGAAAGAAGACTTGGTCTCCTCCTCAGCGGAGCTCGCCTATGGAGCCCCGCTCACGGTGCCTGGGGAGTTTGTTCCGTCGGCGCAGGGGAAGCAGGAGCCGCTGTCATCCGCCCTGCTGCACCTGCGTGAGAAGGTGGGCAAGCTCGCTCCGGTACCGACGTCTCGTCATGGGGTGTTTCGCCCTCAGGCTTGCAGGACTCTTTGTACGTTTTCTTGCGCCGAGATGCTCACCGGACACTGCTCCAGCGGCCATAGGAGGGTCCCTTCAAGGTGCTGCAACATGGGCCAACTACCTTCGTACTGGTCATGGGGGGCCGGCGCGAGACCCTGTCGGTTGCACGATTGAAGCCGGCTCACATGGACATAGACCAGCCGGTGCTGGTTGTCCAGCCTCGGCCTCGGGGATGCCCTTCGTCTCGGCACCCTCCGCCGGGGCCTTCACCGGTCCCTGTGCCGGCGGGTATGCGTACTCGGGCTGGTCGTCTATAGCGTCCCCCGGTCCGGTTTGTGCCTCCGGTTCTGAGGGGTTTAGGCCCCTGGAGATTAGGCCACTCCCTGGGTTGAACCCCTCGGCACTGGATGGACAGGTCTGGGATGGCCTGAGGCTACGGGGTTTCCCTGGAGGGGTTTGGTGGCATTCCTTTGTCTTGTAGTGTGTGGATGCAGTAATCTTTATTAAACTACCTTCTCGGTACTTGCCTGGCGCCTAGCCTTATTTCGGGTCCGGACATCCGCAAAGCTACAGAATCATTTAGGAAAATTGAATGTATGTATATAGATCCAGCTGGTAGTTAAGAAGGCAAACGGCATGTTACCATTGATGCAAATGGTTGGGGTTTAAAAACAGGGAGGTTTTATTACAGTTGCAGAGGGTGTTTATAGAATTGCAAATCTGCATTCATCAGAAAACAATTTTTGGGAGGTTTTAGAACATTTCCTGGTACCTACTGTTGTGTGTCCAAAGAAACTGAAGAAGTTCAATGAGAAAATGTATGATGGGACAGAGAACTAAAGAACGGCTTATGAACTTCTTAAAGAATGCTTGGTAAAATTTTGTTCAAGAAATGTTTGAGAAAATTAAATCCTATGACATAAACGAGAACTTAACATTAAAAGCAAAAGATAAACTGTTGGAAGAACTCAGCAGGTCAAGCAGCATATATGGAGGCAAAGGGATGGTCGACATTTCAGGTTGAGGCTCTCAATCAGGACTCAACCCAAAATGTTAACTACCCCTTGCCTCTGCACCCTTTCCAAAACCTCCACGTTCTCTCTGTAATGGAGGGACCAGACGGCACACGATACTCCAAATGTGTCCTGTGAAGCTACTACATGACTTCCTGGCTCTCACATTATTCAAAAACAAGGCATATTTTTCTCAATTGCAATCAAATTTGTCCTCTTCTTTAATGCTGTGGCATTTTGCATTAGCAGATGCGTAAAATGAGCTGTGTGTTTCTTCAACATTGTTGCAGGTATCTACCAACATTCCCTGCCGCTGTAATAAGTGGAGGATGATTGACTGTTACTTTTATCCTGAGGCACAGGACTAAAGCTGGGCATTACATTTGTTTAAGAGTTAAAAGGAGAGTGAGAGGAAATTGGATAAGGATGAGGAAAGAACAGCAATATCAAAAAATATATATATAATTAAGGTTGTGATTCAATGGGGCTTAATAAAACACTGCTACTAACCTTGGGAAAGCAGAAGTTGGCAGGTCTGAAATAAAAGTGATTATAATTGAAGTTTAAATCTAGGCTCGCTGTATTCTTGATCATACAGTGAGTGCTTGCATTTGTAAAATATTAAGGAATGTGCTAATTATGAACTTGCAGAGTTCCCATTGCAATGCACAAGATAACTTGGAATCCACTGGTGTTGTCCAGTCTGTCCATATTGGTGTAATTTTCTATTTCTATTTCTAAGACCTCCATGCCTCTCTCTTTGTCCTGCTTTTTTTCTCTCGGTACTTATTTTGCCCTTTGATTTCATTGTTTTCCCTTCCCAGTGTCTACTTTGCTTAAGTGGAAGCCATTGCAAAGGTTTTCTGTGGTGGTATGCTTTTCATATTTTCTTCTTGAAATTTATTTAACACATTTGCATTTTTATATAATGTTCCTCCGTTTTATTTCATTAGATTTTTCTTCAAATGTAGCAGATGTTATGCATTTTAGGTGAAGCAACAGCACGAGAGCCCACAGAGAGGCAGCAGCCAAGGCAGCTTTAGCCCTTTTGAGGCTCAAAGTGGAAAGTCATGAAAAAGACTATAAAAGATATCTGGAGCAGGGCCAAAAATACAGACGGCAATGAGAGGCATTCTAAGAAACAGGCAGGAAAGCCTTGGGCTACAAATTGGACCTAAAATCCTTTGCATGCTGTCATGATGCAGTACAGACCCCAGTGTGTTCATTGTTTAGTTTTGCCTGCAAAATACCAATGCAAAATGTATGGTGGATTTACTGTGGCCCGAACTGCTCTTTCTCCCCATGGATATAAAGTATGTGAATGTTTGGGGTTATCACAAGACATGGATTTGGCCAGGAATATATTATTAAATCAAGCCCAAGGTATATCAGAGTTTTTTTTTACTCAAGTTGAACAGTTCTTCATTATTCATTATTTCAACTACCAGTTGGTTTGATTTAGTAGCAATGCATTTTCCTTTTGGATATATTTTCACTCAACTGTTTTACAAGTGTTCAGCCAAATAAAGAGCAGTATTGTTGACAGCCTGGCTTATCAGGCAGAAAACTTTTTCTTTTTGAAACATGTACAAACGTATCAACAGATAGTGCCTAAAATGCCCAGCAGGTCAGGGAGACAGCAATAGCATTTCAGGTCAATCAAGCTTTAGAGTCAGAGTCATAGAGTCACACAGTGTGGAAACAGACCCTTTGGCCCAACACCGATCAACATGTCCAATCTACACTCGTCCCACTTGCCTGCATTTGGCCGTTGTCCCTCTAAACCTGTCCTATTGATCTGTCTAATTGCTTCTTAATCGTTGCGATAATCCCTGCTTAAACGACCTCATTCCATACACCCACCACCCTTTGTGTGATAAAGGGTCTTTATTCAGACAGATCAATAAATTTGTAGATGACACAGATTGGTGAGCTTGTTGGCAGTGCGGGGAGCAGTTTTAGGCTATAGAGTGATATTGATGCGTTGATGAAATGGGCTGAGAAATGGCAGATGGAATTTAATGCTGATAAATGTGGGATGTATGTTTACAAACTCTGCCCAATATGTAATCATTCAAATCATTCAACTTGTGCATGATTTCACCACCTCTGTTTTCCTAATCTTCTCCTTGTTGTCTTGGCGTTGTAGATGTTCAACCTTTTAGCCCAAGTGTCAGGTTTTACAGTCCAAATCTAACTGACAAATGCACAGCCAATGCTTTGATGCTATCCCGATTAATGTTAGCTCATGTGAACCACTGGGAAAACCATGGGTTGATTTTATTGATATTTATGTTCAATCCCACAACCTGATAGTATAAGAAAAGCTGACGAATCTATGGGATAATCTGGATACTTTGATGATGCTAGTACCAATTTTAAGTTGCAGTTCATTGTGTTTTAAGTGCTCTGCTCATTTCTAGGATCAGCATTCAAAAATACTGTTGCATTTTTCATTTTAGTTGGAGAAATATGAAGAAAATACCTGTTCGGGCTATATGCTTCCTGATTTAAAATCGTATTTGCAGGGTGTTAATGCTCAGAGCCACTCAGGATGAGAAGCTGAGCAGTCAGGTCCAACTTCTAGATACTGTCACAGGTCTAGATCCAGCTGCCTCCAACTTAACTTCAACTTTGCCTTATTGGCGGTAGAATCACTCCAGAATTGAATACAGAAACATTAATAGATTTTGAATTTTGGGCAAAAACCAATATTAAAAACTTAACATGAAACAAAAAAGGAATTCAATTCTTCAGAATCTTTCTAAATTCAACAAAAGAATGCCATAAACCAGAAGTTTGTCTCTTCAATAGACAATAGACAATAGACAATAGACAATAGGTGCAGGAGTAGGCCATTCAGCCCTTCGAGCCAGCACCGCCATTCAATGCGATCATGGCTGATCACTATCAATCAGTACCCCATTCCTGCCTTCTCCCCATACCCCCTCACTCCGCTATCCTTAAGAGCTCTATCCAGCTCTCTCTTGAAAGCATCCAACGAACTGGCCTCCACTGCCTTCTGAGGCAGAGAATTCCACACCTTCACCACCCTCTAACTGAAAAAGTTCTTCCTCATCTCCGTTCTAAATGGCCTACCCCTTATTCTCAAACTGTGGCCCCTTGTTCTGGACTCCCCCAACATTGGGAACATGTTATCTGCCTCTAATGTGTCCAATCCCCTAATTATCTTATATGTTTCAATAAGATCCCCCCTCATCCTTCTAAATTCCAGTGTATACAAGCCCAATCGCTCCAGCCTTTCAACATACGACAGTCCCGCCATTCCGGGAATTAATCTAGTGAACCTACGCTGCACGCCCTCCATAGCACGCCCTTCAATGTGTGGTAAATGATAAAAAACATATAACACATGCATACTCTGGCATGAGATTATGGCCCAGATAGGCCAGAATTTATAAAAAGAACTCCCAACCAGAAACATTCATTCTCTCCACAAATGATGCCTGGCCGGCTGGGTTCCTCTTGCACTTTGTGTTTTGCTCAAGATTCCAGTATTTCCAGTTTCTTGTGTCTCCTGGGCCATTATTTCCTGTATCTGTATTTTGTTGTATTAGATCTTGAAGGCACAGCATGTCGAGTTGAGAGTGTTTTACTTTCATGTATTCTGAAACAAACAATAATAGTGCAAAGCCAAAAACCATGCCCCCAAGTCTATGTAATTCAGGGCTTATTTGGAGGTTGTAGAGTTAAGCCGCTGGACTTAACATCGCCGGCGCGGCGCGGCTCGGCCGCGGGACGTTTCAGTGCCCGGTGCGGCTCGGCCGCGGGGCCTTCCATCCCCTTGCGGGGGCTGTGCGTGTCGGTTGCCTCGGTAGGGGTCGAGCTGCCTGTCCGTGGGCGCGGGGGGGAAGTTTTGTTGCCTTCCATCACAGTGAGGGGGTGTTTGGAGTCACTGTGATGGATGTTGGTGTTGGGGTCGTGTGTCCTGTGTTCTTTTCTTTTTTGCTGTGTCTTGTGACTGCTGAAATTTCGTTCGGTATTTATACCGAATGACAATAAAGTTCTGTTATAAATAGCCTGATGGTTGTTGGGTTGAAGCTGCTTCTGAATCTGAACGTTACAGTTTTCATGCTCCTGTACCTTCTTCCCGATAGCAGGAATGAAATGAGGGTGTGGCCGGGGTGCTGTGGGTCTCTGAAGATGCTAGCTGCCTTTTTGAGGTAGCAACTCCTACAGATCCCTTAGATGGTGGGGAGGTCAGTACCCACCATTTGTTGCAATTTCTTTGTTCCTGGGTGTTCGAGTTGTTGAACCAGGCCATGATGCAACCAGTTAATGTGCTCTCTGCTGTACACCTGTAGAATTTCAAGAGAGTATTTGTCAAGGAATGCAGTGTGGTCAGTTTTAAATTGGATGTAAAAACAGAAAACGCTGGAAACACTCAACAAATCAGGTAACATTTATGAACAAAAAAAAACAGTTAGCAGATCCTGCCTGACCTGCTGGCTGTTTCCAGCTTTTTTGATTTTGTTTCAGATTTCCTGCCTCAGCAGATTATTGTTTTTCAGATAATTGGATGTGTGATCAGTCATTGCCTGATTTTTTTAGTGTTTAGTTTAGAGATTTATTTTTGTGCTTTATGAATGAAAACAGCTTCACTTGCCTACATGTGTTTATTTACTATTACTGGTTTCTATGCCAGACTTTTTGTAAAATCTTACTCTCGGCTATCTGTTTTTAGTAAAATTGTGTTTGTATGTTATATGGTGGTTTAGATGGGCTACTTCAATTAAATTAATTCAATGTTAACTCTTAAAATTGTTAGTTGCCCTGGAGTACAATTTTTTAAGGTGATTAGGGATTTCAGATGGGGGAAGGGGGTTAGGGAATATGGAGGAAATACTGTCCTAAAATTGAACATTAAACAGACTATTTTATGAGATGATTGTATGCTGGTTAATGATTCAGTAAACCCGGATTCATGAATCTTACTTCCACAGTTGCCTGGAAACCATAGCAATGCATCATGCAAATGCATTATGTCACATAGCTAAATTCACAAGCAATATTTTTTCACTCGCACAACTTGCAGAAGGATAAGGCCAATTTTGAAACACCCAACAGCCACACTGCAGAATTTACTAAGGAGCTTTTTGATAATAGTTATTGATGTGACATACAGCAATAGGTTAACCCATCTTTGGGCTGTAAGTTGTTTTGGCTGATAGAATTGTTCACTGTAAAACAAAGATTTCTAATGTGGCGAGCGAGACCTTTTGTCATCAGAATTTGCAAGACTTGGAAATAGGAAGGCAGGTTAGGAGAGATAGATAGATCAGCCGTGATTGAATGGCGGACTAGACTTGATGGCCTAATTCTGCTCCGATCACTTGTGACCTTATGACCTGCCCAGCACTTTGTAGCTTTGGTTTGAGGATGGTGCTTTGTGGCATTCTCAGGCTTTGGAAATTCTAGGAAGTAACCATGGAGATTAGTATACAGGGAAATGGGTTGCTGAGGTGCAGGAGCACAAAAATTTGTTCGACAGAGTCATAGAGTCATGCGGCACAGAAACCGGCGCCTTGGTCCAACTTGCCCATGCTGCCCTAGATGCTCCATTTCTACTAGTCCCATCTACCTGCATTTGGCCCATAGTCCTCCAAACACTTCCTATCCGTGTACGTGTCTAAATGTCTATTAAAAGTTGCCTCAACTATCTCTGGCAGCCTGTTCTATATACCCGCCACCCTCTGTGTGAAAAAGGTGGTCCTCGGGTTCCTATTAAATCTTTCCCCCCTTCACCTTAAACATATGTCCTCTGGTTCTTGATTCCACTATTCTGGGTAAAAGACTGTGCATTTACCCAATCTATTCTCCGCATGATTAAGGGAATGATAGCAGAAGTAGTTTTTAAGGTTTTGTGAAGCTTTATGATTCATTGTAGCTTGCTGAAAGTAGTGGCACTAGTAGGGGAAGGGGCATTTGCTATGCTTGCTTTCATAAGTCACGGCATTGACTGTAAGATCTGAGATGTAATGTTGTTTTCATGCAAAACATTGGTTGGATCACAATTAAACGTATTGTGTATAGTTCTGGTCACCCCACTACAGGCAAAATTTGATAACAATAGAGAGAATGCAGAAGAGATTGACCTGGATGTTGCCTGGATTGGAGGGGCTAGAGTTATAAGGAGAGATTTGGAAGGCTGGATTTATTCTCACTGGAATGCAGGAAACTAAAGATGACCTTGTCATTGTTTATAACATTATGAAGGGCATAGATAGATAGAAACTCGGACTCTTTTCCCCCTACTTTGGGGAATCTAGAACCAGAGGAAACACAGGTTGAAAGTGATAAAGGAGAAATTTAAAGTGCGAAGGGTACGTTTTACGCATACATCGTGGTGAAGATCTCAATGAACTACCAAAGGAGAAGATAGAGAGAGGCATATATATTGACATTTAAAAGATATTTGGACAGGTCCATAGTTACGGGCCTAATACAGGCAAATGAGATAGGCATGTGAGTCGGTATGGACGAGTTGACCAAGAATAGTGTGCAGCTGTGCTGTGTCATTCTATGATTCTCTATTGGAAATGGCGGAAAGGAGCCACTGCTCAAGGAGGAAACAGAAATTTATCATGTTATGTTTGGGGTCTTAGTGATCCTGACAAGGTAGGATTACATCTGTGATTGTAGCAAAGGTAAAGGCACAAAATGTTGTCTTAGTTTAGACAGATTAGAGGATAAAATATAATCTTTCTAAATTAAATCATAAAATGCATATACAGTGCCCTCCATAATGTTTGGGACAAAGACCCTATCATTTATTTATTTGCCTCTGTCCTCCACAATATGAGATTTGTAATAGAAAAAAAATCACATGTGGTTAAAGTTCACATTGTCAGATTTTATTAAAGGGTATTTTTATACATTTTGGTTTGACCATGTGGAAATTACAGCTGTGTTTATACATAGTCCCCGTTGTTTATGCAAGACAATGATCCCAAACATACAAGCAACAAAGGAGTTTTTCAAAGCTAAAAAATGATCAATTCTTGAGTGGCCAAGTCAATCACCTGATCTGAACCCAATTGAGCATGCCTTTTATCTACTGAAGAGAAAACTGAAAGGAACTAGCCCCCAAAACAAGCATAGGCTAAAGATGGCTGCAATACAGGCCTGGCAGAGCATCACCAGAGAAGACACCCAGCAACCGGTGATGTCCATGAATCGCAGACTTCAAGCAGTCATTGCATGCAAAGGATATGCAACAAAATACTAAACATGACTACTTTCATTTACATAACATTGCTGTATCCAAAACATTATGGTGCCCTGGAATGGGAGGACTATGTATAAACACTGCTGTAATTTCTACGTGGTGAAACCAAAATGTATAAAAACGGCCTTTATTAAAATCTGACAATGTGCTCTTTAACCACATGTGATTTTTTTAATTACAAATCCCAAATTGTGGAGTACGGAAGCAAATAAATAAATGATGGGTCTTTGTTCCATACATTATGGAGGGCACTGAATAAAGTACAATTGAAAGTCACACAAATGTTGAAAAATGTAGCATGCTTGTGAGGTACCGTTGGCTTTGGACCTGAGGTTTCTTCTTGCCTCGTATCTCGTTTTGGAAATTTATGAGAGATGATGATCAAAACTGACCATCAATTCGATTTTCTTTGCATTAATCCAGAAAAATAAACTGGAGGTGAATCTTAATTATTTTTTTCTAACATTTGCTATGAAACCATCATTACAGAAGGGACTGCAGGACCTTGCAGTGAGTTTTCAATGAATCACAAACTCTTACGTACCATATTTAATATATAATAATTCAGAAAACATTTTTAAAATACATTTCATCACCTGTGACATAATTTGCATTTTATGCACAGTGCATAAAGCTGGTTGTAAAATCAACACTAATGCAGAATCACGGTTTACATATTAACAAATGACTCCGATCAAATTTAGGTGAGCCAATGTTTATCTTGGAACACAGCTAAAAGGGCAGAAGAAATTTTGATCATCAAAGAAACGCAAATTGCATTAGTAGAGATGTTTTGAGATGGCCTGCTGCACTTCAGTGTGGCATCTGGCTTTGAAAAATATCTTG
This sequence comes from Rhinoraja longicauda, assembly GCF_053455715.1. Taxonomy (NCBI): domain Eukaryota; kingdom Metazoa; phylum Chordata; class Chondrichthyes; order Rajiformes; family Arhynchobatidae; genus Rhinoraja; species Rhinoraja longicauda. The sequence continues at coordinate 34,846,251 of NC_135962.1, read as the reverse complement.
TAATGATGAGCCACATATTAGCCGGTCCTAGTATGTTAAAGGAACTGTTAGAAGGAAAATCTGTCAGTGATTCACAAAAGTTGGATAATGTTGCTTTAAATGGCCCCAGGTGCTCCATTCAAGCTTATGAAGATAGCAGTTGTGCTGCAAGAACACCATCTGTGACAACAGGTTTGTTATGTATTCAAAGAGTGCAGCTGAAAGTGATTGATGTCGAAGTCAACATAATCCAGCATTAAGGGAAAACATGTTTTAGATTAGCTTAGAGATACAGCATGGACCAGACCCTTTGGCCCACCAAGTCCACACCAACCATCACACCCGTTCACACAACTTCTAGGTATCCCACTTTTTCATCCCCTCCCTACACACATAATGGCAATTTACAATAGCCATTTAACTTACAAACCCACATGTCTTTGGGGTGTGGGAAGAAACTGGAGCTCCCAGAGGAAACTCGTGCAGTCATAGGAAGAACGTACAAACTCCAGGATCGAACCTGGTCTCTGACACTGTGTGACAGCAGCTTTACCAGTTGTGCCACTGTGATGACCATAATATTTTTCCAAGTCTTTCAGAGTGGGAATGATGTGCCCATTCTCACAGCCATTTGCCTATTTGTTTGCCAGACGTTGTAGTCTTATCTATATTTATTTGATTTAAAAGACATCTTGACAAGCTCCAAAAGTGGAGCAGTTACGGCTTTTAAGGTTGTGGGTTTTTAATGGACCAGGTATTGATATAAACTTCATGAAAAACAAACTGCTAGAGGAACTTGGCAAGATCCTGAAGCAGGACCGTGCCCCAAAATGTTAACTATAGCTCTACCTCCACATATCTGGTCAGACAGCTTGGACCTGTCTGACCAGATAGCTCCAAATGCTCCAGATTCCAGTATCTGCCTTCTCTCCATATAAACTTTGCAAATACATTGTAATCAAAGTGTTTAGTTATTTACTCCTATATCATATGGGGCCTTATTGAAACTAGATCTGGGATATTTTTGCAATTTTGAGTACCTTACCTGAAGATAGGGTGCAGCAATGATTTACCAAATTGTTCCTGGCATGGCAGGTATGTCATACAAGCAGTTGCTGAGCAGGTTAGGCCTCTATTCTTTTGAGTTTAGAAAAATGGTTGCTGATCTTTGGAGACATATTTATTGAGAGGACTTGACCGGGTGACTGCAGGGAGAATGTGAAGGAAAATAGAGCTAGATTTACAGTTTCAAAGTTAGGGGTAGACAAAAATGAAGAGAAATTTCTTCCCTCAGAGGTTGGAGACTCTTTGGAATATATGGAGGGATGTTGATTTATTAACTACATTAAAAACAAAGAACAATAGACTTCTGAATATTAGAGTGGAGATGTGACTGTGAGGGAGAAAAAGATAGAAGACTGGTATGTTGTTGAATGGTAGACCAGGCTCAAGGGACTGAAAGACATACTCTGATTTCTATTTCCATTGTGTTCTTATGTTATGATTTTATTTACCTCCATCATATTCATCTGAAGAAGAATTGATCCAGTGATTTAAATTTGGCAGTCAAAGTGACAATGTAAACTAAACAGTTAGAGGAAAAACAAATATTGAAGAGATTGAGTTGAGGGCAGAATAGAGTTGAGTGCTTGTATCTGAACAATTTTATTGACACATAGCTTTGAGGAAATTTATGTGGTTACTTTTGAATCCGTGATGGAGTTGCAGTGATCTTCTTTGTGCAGCCTCCAGGTAATCTATTGGCTGGGATGTAGGTATAAACAAGTTCTCCCAAGATATCATAGTTTAGTTTAGTTTATTAATGTCACGTGTACCAAGGTACAATGAAAAGCTTTCATGTGCTTTCAGATCTGTTTAAAATCAGTCCAGGTCCCTTCTTCATTGGGTTATTGTGGTTGGTGGGAACAGATTCCCCACACCAAACATTAGTATTTAGCAATTTGAGCAAAATAGACCTGCTATTCTATTGTTTCCCTTAATTCAAAAGCAGATTGAAAGGATGATTCGTTTCCAGGAGGTGTGTCACAACTTCTCAAAGTCAGACCACAGAACTAGATGCTTCTATTTATTCACAAAATGCTGGAGTAACTCAGCAGGTCAGGCAGCATCTCGGGAGAGAAGGAATGGGTGACGTTTCGGGTCGAGACCCTTCTTCAGACTGATGTCGGGGGTGGGACAAAGGAAGGATATAGGTGGAGACAGGGAGATAGAGGGAGATCTGGGAAGGAGGAGGGGAAGGGAGGGACAGAGGAGCTATCTGAAGTTGGAGAAGTCGACGTTCATACCACCGGGCCGCAAACTGCCCAGGCGAAATATGAGGTGCTGCTCCTCCAATTTCCGGCGGGCCTCACTATGGCACTGGAGGAGGCCCATGACAGAGAGGTCAGACTGGGAATGGGAGGGGGAGTTAAAGTGCTGGGCCACCGGGAGATCAGTTGCGTTAATGCGGACCGAGCGCAGGTGTTCAGCGAAGCGATCGCCGAGCCTGCGCTTGGTTTCGCCGATATAGATGAGTTGACATCTAGAGCAGCGGATGCAATAGATGAGGTTGGAGGAGGTGCAGGTGAACCTCTGTCTCACCTAGATGCTTCTATTTGCTTCCTTATGAAAAATTGGATGGCCAGCATCTTGTTGTGAAGTGGATAATGGATTGACATGCAATTGAAAATGTTTTAAAATTTTCATTGTCAAATCCAGTATATTTTATTTATTTTTAATACTTTTTTACAAATGCTGCCATTTTGCATGTTTGTAATTCTTGCCTATTTTACATAGGCACGCATTTTTTCATTCCTGATTTTGTTTTAATCTTCTCCACCATCAAAAATATTAATCACTTTCAATTTTATTTAAAAACACTTGAAATATCACAGCTACCTGTTCTTTGGACAGGAATCTTTGCTTTTTCTTTAGGGACTCTTGAGCATGAACGACTCCAGCAAAAAAAGTCAAACTAAAGAACTGAACAGACTTTTGACTTCCTTAAATAATCCCTTTGAAGCTGAAATTCCAAAATGATTAATACTATTTCCAATGAGAAAAACCCCCCAGATCTTCAGTTTTTTGCAGATTTTTAAATAAAGTACTAAGAGGCCAGGATTTCAGGTCTCTGGCACTGTGAGGTAGAAGCTTCACCAGCTGTGCCAATGTGTGTCGCCTCTATTTGATAAGTAAATGTCCACAAGAAGTTTTGCAAGTATTTAGGTGACATTTTTGTCAACAAGAATCTGATTTTTAATTTTCTCTTTCTAAGAAATAAAAATTAGGAAGTTTATAAATGAGAATTAGGAATTTTCACCATCCCTGCAAAAAACCCACTGAGGAGCCAGGTGCTCTCACAAGATAACACTATATTTTTTGCTTGACTACTGACTGTTCAACTTCGTCCAAAGCAACAAACAAAAATCTTTAATAATGTGGACAAATAAAGATTACGACTTCAATGGAAGATAATTACAGGACCATGGATAAGAAGTTACTAAGTTCGTCTCTAAAAGCAGAAAATTAGAAAATATCTACAAAATCTTCTGGCATTATTGAACTGATTTTAAGTCATAAACCTGGGGATTATAAAATAAATGTTTACTGGCTTTTTCCCTTTATTACTACACATGGGCTTTTGGTGGCTGATAGTGGTTTTGAATTTTCTGAATGTGAGATCTGAATTATTCTAACATTTCTTTTACCATTGTATTATTTTCCTTTTCAGGACAGAATTTATGATTTTAGTTTAAGTAAGATGACACAGAGAATGTTTGGGGTTGTTAAATTTTAAGAGTTTGGCCCTTTAAATTATTTAATGCTTGCAGTGAAATGTAACATGTACAACAGTAACCATACCCAAAAAAATAATTCATGTGTTGCCAATGAGAAAATGCACAAGGGATGGTTACTTTTTCAAGTTTAGTGCAGTCAATTATTGATTGAAATTCTTTGACATCTGGTCTCAATGCCCAGCTCACTGCTCGCACATCAAAAGGAACTTTTTCTTAACCATCTCGACCATATTCCGTTCCATCTGGCCCAAATAGGGGGGTGGGGGGGTGGCTCAGGATGCTACAGCTGGGGGGCCAGAAGCTGTTCCTTGAGCAGTTACCCTCTGGCCATCCAGTCCCAGCAACATTGGTGCTTGAATCAAGGCATGGAGGCTCTGGGTCTTTGTACACGCTGCCCATCACACCAGAGCCTTATGGGCATTATCAATGGTCTGCTACAATGCAAGAACTAACCCGGGGGAGAACACTATCACCTTTGAAGATGACTTCAACCATCAATGTCTTATCTAGTGCTCAGTGCATTGAGAATAAGATTGCCTGCATGATGGAGCGATATGTCCTGGATGGAGCGATATGTCCTGGCCAAGGAGAAGGTGACGTTTAGGTCCTAATTAATTTGTATTATTACCTTAATGACCCAAAGTCACTACAATGCTCATGATCATGATGTTTCTGTTGCTAATTTTTCACATGCATTTTATGAGGTTGAGGAGGTCCACACGTCGTGTAAACACTCTGTTTAATCATTAACCAAATACAGTTCCGTCGCTCACCCGCGCGTGCCCAAGTTCAAATCCCAACTGCCAAATCCTTTGTTCTACCAGCACACGAATGCCCTTCCCCACTGACGCGTGATTGGTCGGCCCAGATCACGCCCGGTCCACACGAGAGTTTGAGCCCGACAAACGAAGGTTCGATACCAAAGTGGCTCGGCCCGCCACAAGGTCAGAAATAATCGGTCTCCTGTGTTTAAACAACAAACAAAACGTTGCCGTCAGTTTTACATTGTTATCTTTCACAGTTTTTTAATGCATTTTATACCTGTTATCTGATATTCAGTGAAAAAGGCAGGGAAAACTTTATATACATTTTCTCCTTTACTTGGGCTTAATCTGAGGCATGAAGGTTAAAAAAATTCCAGTGAAATTTGTAGCAAGGAATTCTCAGAATTTTGCTTGAAGAGATAAGAAAATCTGTTTTAACTGACAATTTTTCATTGTTATAGTCTCTGATGATGTGTCCCTTTTCTCCGTGTATTCAGGTACTGAGGTTGAAATGTCTTCTGGACCTCCAGCAGGCCCTTTGAAGATGTCTGTAACTCTACCTTCCATGAATGAAGAGGACCAGTCTGGCAGCATTAGTACATTAGATGGCGATGATACTTCTGGAGCGGAAATATTTTGATGCTTTGCATCATTTCCTCATAATAGTCTCTCTACACTTTTCATCTTTCTACCAATTGTTTAAAGATATCTTTTTCACATTTCAGTATGCAGTTTTGATAATTTTTTATCTTGCAGTATCAAGTTGCGACTACACTGCTAAATTATTGCTTTTAAATCAAGGATTATGATTTATCGTGCTAGAATTTTTATTTATAATTGTGCTATAGTCACTGATGAGCAATAAATTTGGAGGTTTGCTCAATGGGAAGGCAGATAGCATTTACTCTTACTGAAAAGCATTTAGCTGAAATGCAGTGTGTGTGTTTTCCTTTATTCTGTCTCCCAGTCAAATATTTTTAAAGTAGTAAAATACCAATTGCCATTAAAAATTAAAGTGATAAACAAATGAAGTTTTTATGGCTGGCAGTTAAATGTGTTCTGTCTACAAGCTGGCAGAAGTTTATTCAAGGAACAACCTCCCTCTTACAAATAATTTTAAGCTCATCAATTTGCTGCGCATTGATCATTATTTCAATCAGTGAAAATTCCTGAATGCCTGTGATACCCTGTAACAACCCTGTGGTACCCTGCACCACCAGACATAACCAAAAGTGCACCCTATTGTCATGTGCTGGCCATTTTTTCGTTCATGCGTTTCTTGCAGAGCAATTGCACTTGGATATACTTTGCAGATTTAACACTGGGAGAAACACCTGATAGCAAGCACTGACCATAAAAGGGGATTAGAAGCAAATGTTATCCAGAGTTTGGTTCCAGTGGCGTATCTAGGGTATGGCACGTGCCCTGGGTGCTACTTGAAGGGGGGGGGGCGCAGTGACACAAGGGAAAATTTTACATTTTATACCAAGCTAATTAACCTATAAACCTTGTACGCCTTTGGAGTGTGGGAGGAAACTGGAGCACCCGGCGAAAACCCATGCAGGTTACCGGGAGAACGTGCAAACTTCGTACGGACAGCGCCGGAGGTCAGGATTGTAAGGCAGTAACTCCACCGCTACGTTGCCGATAATGAGTGCTTTAGTCCAACTGCTCTGCGATACCAATAATTCTTTATGCAAGTCATAGTAAAATGTTAAATGGTGCTTTGTAACTGGAGGTTTTATTCCACTCCACTGTTATACACATACAGACTTCTCAAAGGCTAGCAGATCACCTCTGATCCAGGCTGTTGTTGGAATACAGGTCCACCACCAATTTTCCGGCAACCTTGGTTCCAGAGCCTTGCCAAATTATCCGTTTTGTCGGACCAACAGAGGTCACGGTCTTATGGGGCCGAGATTGGCCCGCAAAGCCGGCCTCGGAAGTCAGCTAAGGGGACGGATCTGCCGGATCCCGCTGGGCCGGAGTTCCAGAGCCCCAGCCACAGGGAGCAAATTCGACCCGCCAATTGGCACGGATGTCTCGATAAGGTCGAGATCGGCCGCCTCACCCAGCATGGGCACAACATTTTGGGGCGGGGGGGGGGGGCGCAGGAGGACTTTCAGGGGGAGATTTCAAGTGCACTCTCTGTCCGGACTAACGGGGGGGGGGGGGGGGCTGGGTCCACCGGTTGCCGTAAAATCTGCGGTGGACCAGTAGGACCTGTGGGCGGCACGGTGGCGCAGCGGTATAGTTGCTGCCTTACAGTGAATGCAGCACAGGGGGCCCGGGTTCGATCCTGACTTTGGGGGCGGAGTTTGTACGTTCTCCCCATGACCTGCGTGGGTTTTCTCTGAGATCTTCGGTTTCCTCCCACACTCCAAAGACGTACAGGTATGTAGGTTAATTGGCTTGGTAAATGTAAAAAATTGTCCCTCGTGTGTGTAGGATAGTGTTAATGTGCGGGGATCGCTGGTCGGTGCGGACCTGGTGGGCCAAAAGGGTCTGTTTCCGCGCTGTGTCTCTAAACTAAACCCCCAAACACGCACAGGACGGGCCCTACCTGGTCCGTGTCAGATGTTTGGACAGGGGCACAATTTCAGTGCTTGCCATACGCGCTATTTACCATAGATACGCCCCTGTTTGGTTCAGTATAACTTTGGACAATCTGCTTTGGACCTTTTGTAGTGCAAAACTGGTGTGCTTGCAATCTTCCTGCGTTCTACAAGTTATGTTCCCAATTCACAACATTTAATCATTAGCTTTATGGGTGCAGTGCCATTGATGGATTGTGAGGAACAAGGGTGAAAAAAAACCTCAGAGGTTTTAAGGCAAAATGACAAGACGATCTGTTATACAAAGCAGGCAGTTTGAAACATCACCTCACAATCAAAGGAAGTCTTCCACTGAATATCCTCCTGGATTGGAAATAAGATAAAATGAACTAATCACACTAAAACTGTTTAAACAACCAACTGACTCGAATTTCAACATCCATTAAGGAAGTTGACATAATCACTGCAGCTAGTTTCATTATTCATAGAAAGTCATTTGCATTGGACACCCATTTTCTGATGAATTTAGGAGTAATGTAGTGGTGGTTACAATTTTAGATCTGAATAATAATACTAAACTTTAATGACTAATAAAGCAAATTCTAATTCCACACGACAACACATAGAGTCGTGTGTACAAATCAGTGTTTATGCTTCAAACAACATGCAAAAGGATCTAAAAAGTAATTGCCATACAACCTCTCACTCAACAAATCTATAGATACAGAAGATAAACAACAACTAGCGACATGTTTGCTGTGTTTCTGTGATGAGACTCAGAATGAAGAATATTGGAACTAATGGCATTAAAAGCAACTTCCAGTGTCTCACTTGACAAGCATTGGAAAATGATAATGTGCTGCAGCATAAATTTTCCATTGTTGAATGGAATGCCTGAACTATTAGGAGAAAAAAAGGTTTTATTAATCTCTTGAAGTACAGTCTGACATTTCAAGACTTTCTCCCTTTTCTTTGCTTTGTCTACTATGCACATCTCACAAGCAGATGTCCAAAATAGGAATATGTTACAAAAAGGCCTATTTATTGACATTTCCACCACTCAAAAGAAAGTCATTGAACAAAAAAATGATTGAAAGAACAGGAACTTGAAGGCAAACCTAACTACTGTTGTGAAGTGGTTCCCTTCCTGGTTATCTTATCTTTGAAGCCATTCAGTGTTTTCCTTGAAGAAAAGGTAAAGTCCTATCCACAGCTTGAAGATGTACAGAAGTTTAGAATGAGTATAGACATTGGGAGGTCATGTTATAGTTGCATAAGACTTAGTGAGACCACATTTAGAATATTGTGTTCGGTTCTGGGCACCTTGTTACAGGAAAGATATTGTCAAGCTTGAAAGGGTTCAGAAAAGATTTATGAAGATGTTGCCAGGACTAGAGGGTGTGAGCTATAGGGAGAGGTTGAGTAGGCTGGGACTCTATTCCATGGAGCGTAGGAAGATGGGGGATCTTATAGAGATGTACAAAATCATGAGAAGAATAGATTGGGTAGATGCACAGACTCTCTTGCCCAGAATAGGGGAATCGAGGACCAGAGGACATAGGTTCAAGGTGAATGGGAAAAGATTTAATAGGAATCCAAGGGGTGACTTTTTCACACAAAGGGTGGTGGATGTATGGAACAAGCTGCCAGAGGAGGTAGTTGAGACTGGGACTATCCCATCGTTTAAGAAACAGTTAGACAGGGAAGGATAGGACAGGTTTGGAGGGATATGGACCAAGTGCAAGCAAGTGAGACTAGTGTAGTTGGGACATTGTTGGCCGGTGTCAGCAAGTTGGGCCGAAGGACCTGTTTCCACACTGTACAACTCTATGACTATAAGCAATGGTTGTAGGATGTTTCGGCTATTTAAAATCTCTCACGTTGGTCTAACAAGATTATTTCTGCCTTTACTCAGACAACCTCCAGCTTCCAGATTAAATTAAAGGTTATACAAAAGACATGATATCAAGCATCTTAAATCACTTGCTCAATTCAAGAACAACACCAGAAATTCAAGTAGAAGATAACAACCTCAACCATTACAGAAGTAAATTACAATGATACGTGATTGGCTTGATGGTAGGAAGCAGAGAATATGACCCAAGGTTGTTTTTCAGACTGGACGCCTGTGATGAGTGGTGCGCCTTAGGGATTGGTGTTATTTGTCATTTATTTAAATGATTTGGATGAGAATGTACAAGGCATTGTTACTCAGTTTGCAGATGGCACCAAAATAGGAGGTATCATGGACAGTGAAGCAGATTGATGAAAATCACAGCAGAATCTTGATCAGCTTCATAAATGGGCTGAAGATTGGCAAATTGCATTCAATTCAGGTAAGTGTGAGGTGTTGCATTTTGGAAAGTCAAACCAGGGCACTGTAGGATCCCTGGGAAGTGTTGTCGAACAGAATGATCAAGAAGTACACATACATTGTTCCCCAAAAGTGCCATCACAGGTAGAGAGAGTGTTTATCACACTGGGCTTCATCAGTCAGAGTATTGAGTATAGGGGTTGGGACGATATATTGCAATTATATTAGATATTGGTGAAGCTGCACTTCGTAATGTTGTGTACAGTTTTAGTCACCCTGCTAAAGGATAGACTTCATTAAGCTGGAAAGAGTGCAAAGAAGATGTTGCCAGGACCTGACGGCCTGAGTTATAGAAGTTCAGCAGGATAGGATTTCATTCCATGGAGCATTGGAGACTGAGGGATGACCTTATAGATGTGTATAAAATCAGGAGGGGAATAGATAAGTGAATGATCATTGTCTTTTTGCCAGGGAAGGGGAATCAAAAAACTGGAAGCACAGGTTTAACTTGAGAGGGGAATTATTTATAAGGGACCTGAGCGGCAGCCTCTTCACACAGAGTGGTCCTTTTCTGGTTGAGAAAGGTACAATAACAACATTTAAAATGCATTTGGGCAGGTACGTGAATAGAAAAGGTTTAGCGAGGTAAGGGCCAAACGCAGATAAATGGGACCGGAATCATTTTGGCTGAAGGACTTGTTTCCATGCAGTATAGCTCTATGACTGTTTTGTGACTTTGGGGCCAGATCTGAAGATCCCACTGTTTCTTTCTTGTATACCAATCCATGATTGATCTGATCAGTGAAAATGTCTGAATCCCAGAACTGTGGTTGCAGAAACAACTACAGTAAAATATTTGGAATTCCAGAAAGATATGTCAGTAATTCCAGAATGCAATCAAATTCTGGAAGGAATTGCCAGGAACAAATTACCATTGAATCAATTTTTAAAAATGGTTTGCACCCCATGTCGATTTTGGCACAACATATTGTTATCAATGGCTGCATTCCAGGATGAATTTCCTGCATTTGAATCATCATGCAGTCCTCACAAAAACATCTGCTGAGGTTCTCTACATCTCCTTGATAAATTTCAACCAGATTTTCAAAGTCCAATGAGCAGAATGGATACTCAAAAAGCCACAAGTGATTTGTCATGAGGAGATGAGATTAGAATTTGCATATAAATTTTAACGCGTTAATTGTTAGCAATAAAAATGCATGTGCAATGATGTAGCATACAGAGTTCTGAAGATTGACCACCCATCCCTTTCATGGTTTTGTAAGATAACAATGAATGCTTTAACGCGTTAATAGAAACAACAGGAACCGGTGCCTACAATCTTTGTGAAACCTTAGATATACCTGTACTCAGACCTTACAAAATCAGGAGAACAATCATTGTTCTGTATCATTTCATTCTTTTGGACTAGCAATAAAACCCTTCTCCAACCCAGCTTCCTGACCACACAATGCAGATAAATGGGTTTGATCTAAAAGACAACGATCGTCTGGTGACCAATGTTCAGAGTTAAATATTTCCGGGAACAATGTTTGGAAAGAACAGATGAAATGGAAGAGGAAAGATGCCAGTCCTGATATTTAACGATGACCAGCACTTGTGAGGAGTGATCTTGGGTTGGAAGATTAGGTAGTAGTTGTTGGAGATAAGAGATAAAAAGGTACACAAATACTTGTTAGGACTGAGTTACAAGCCCCTTTGACCAATTAAGGAACAGACTGTTTTAGATTGTGCCTTGTGCAATGTGATAGGTTTAATTTTTAAATCGTTCAGAACACATGAGAAAGTAACACTTGATTGAGACGATACATAAAATTACAGTTGCCCTTTCTCATCTAAATAAATGCTTATTCCCAACATTTATGACTAACCCAGTTAATTTAGAACTAATGTTGGCCCTCTTTCCCTCCAATCTCTTCTTTATCTCATTGATCTGAAAGACTTGTCATTGCAAGTCAGGTTAGCAGTATGAACACACTCAGTATGAATCATTCAATAATGCATCATAGACATTTGTCTTGCTCCCACAACTACAATGGGAAGGTGCTGGAGTCAATTATTAAAGAAGTAATAACGGCGCATTTGGATAGCGGTAAAAGGATTGGTCCAAGTCAGTATGGATTTATGAAGGGGAAATCCTGCTTGACTAATCTCGAATTTTTTGAGGATGTGACAAGTAAAATGGATGAAGGAGAGCCAGTGGATGTAGTGTATCCAGACTTTCAGAAAGCCTTTGATAAGGTCCCACATGGGAGGTTGGTGAGAAAAATTAGAGCACATGGTATTGGGGGTAGGGATTGACATGGGTAGAGAATTGGTTGGCAGACAGGAAGCAAAGAGTAGGAATAAACGGGTCCTTTTCAGAATGGCAGGCAGTGGAGAGTGGAGTGCCGCAAGGCTCGGTGCTGGGGCCGCAACTATTTACAATATATATTAATGATTTGGATGATGGAATTAGAAGTAACACGAGCAAATTTGCGGATGACACAAAGCTGGGTGGCTGTGTGAACTGCGAAGAGATGTTAGGAGGTTGCAGGGTGACTTGGACAGGTCAGATGCATGGCAGATGCAGTACTTACTTACTGCCCATTATGCCTCCTGGCATGTAGGGCAACAACGAAGGTTCTCCACTCCTGTCTGTTCTAGGCTAGTTTCTGGACACTACCCCAGGTCAATTCCATAGTTTTCATTTCCTCCTCTACAGTTCGACGCCATGTGGTTTTTGGTTTTTCCTTTTCCTTTTCCTTTTCCTTTTCCTTTTCCTTTTCCCTTCTGGTGTCCAGTGCAGGGCTATTCTTGGGATGCTGTCTGGTTCTCTTCCTTTCGGCTTTCACTATTGACATTCATCCTCACGTCTGTCGATAGCCCTGGAAGTCCGTCACGCCCAGTAGTGTTGATTCCTTCAGTTGCTGTTTCCATAACATATTCGTTTTACGAGGCGGGGTTGTTAGCCCTATGCTCAACCCCCAACCTGGAGGACCAGTGGATCGCTCTTCGTCTCATCTTTACCCTTCGACCTGTCCAGCATGGGAAACTGTAACAGGAGATGAATCCCCCGCTGGGGGTCACTGAGACACACAAGCTCCCCGACCACGACAAGGTTGCAATCCAACAGGGGGGGGGGGGGCAGGTACAGCAGGCAGTGAAGAAAGCTAATGGCATGTTGACCTTCATAACGAGAGGACTTGAGTACAGGAGCAAAAATGTCTTTCTGCAGTTATATAGGGCCTGGTGAGAGCACATCTGGAGTATTGTGTGCAGTTTTGGTCTAATTTGAGGAAGGACTTCCTTGCTATTGAGGGAGTGCAGCGTAAGTTCACGAGGTTAATCCCTGGGATGGAGGGACTGTCATATGAGGAAAGATTGGAAAGACTGGGCTTGTATTCACTGGAGTTTAGAAGGATGAGAGGGGATCTTATAGAGACGTATAAAATTATAAAAGGACTGGACAAGCTAGATGCAGGAAAAATGTTCCCAATGTTGGAGGAGTCCAGAACCAGGGGACACAGTCTAAGAATAAAGGGGAGGCCATTTAAAACTGAGGTGAGAAGAAACTTCTTCACCCAGAGAGTTGTGAATTTGTGGAATTCTCTGCCACAGAAGGCAATGGAGGCCAATTCACTGGATGAATTTAAAAGAGAGTTAGATACTCTAGGGGCTAGTGGAATCAAGGGATATGGGGAGAAGGCAAGCACAGGTTACTGATTGTAGATGATCAGCCATGCTCACAATGAATGACAGTGCTTGCTCGAAGGGCCAAATGGCCTCCTCCTGCACCTATTTTCTATGACTATGTCTAATCAATGGACCACAAAAAAATGTTTTCATGTGGTGCGATGCTTTTAGCAATGCACTAAATTGCTCTGTAAATATAAGTGTTTCTTCTTTGAGAAAATAACCCATCAAAATCAATGTGACCCTGGAAGTCACCATGACTAATTTCCAGTCTTCACTTGCCGCCCACATGTCACAACTGCAAAGAACTAGAATAGGTGGCAGGAATTGTTGCTGAATTCCCATCCATGGGTTAGGGACACTGATGCCAATATTCTTGCACCAAAGCACTCCTGGTTAATTGTGCAGCTCAACAAAGCCCAGAAACTGAAACTGAAGCTTCTCTGTTTTATGGTGATCAATATCACCACAGTTTGTGCATTTAACTGTTTAGTCACATAGCAAATATTCAAAACTATTGTGGTTAATTTGGAAGATTGATATTTAGGGAAAGATTTTTAAGCTTCTCACACTGAAGGTGTTAATTTTGGTATATCGTGTGCTAAATCATGGTACATTTCTCTTCGTACTTCTCATTGATAACGTGAAAGCACCTTAACTGATACTATAGCCTTTTACCCTCTTATGTAAAATTAATAGATTTTAGCTTTCATTGAAGAAATTGTAGTAAACGACACACGTAAAGTTGAAGTACTAATCCTCTCAATCATCTGCAGCTTTAAGCACTGTGGTGCTGATTGTACATTACTTTTTTTTAAATCCTGCTAAATAAATAGCATTTAGTCAGGAGATTATCTACTTAAAAGAAGAGGGTTTAGTTTTAGAAGTTACTTTTTCTTGGTGCATCTACAATCATGTTGTTTTTCAATTTGGACAGAAACTATCAGGTTGTTTTAATTAATATCTCATAAGTCCATGCAGAAACTAACATGTGAGCTCTGATAATTCTTGAGAAGCTTTTGTTTTTACTACGGTAATTGGAGAAGAGGATAGAAATTATGTAAAGAGGAGAGGTCAGGAGATCAAAGCAAGCCTTTGAATAGTTTTACTTCAAACCAAAGTGGCATTTAGCTCAGAGATCATATTTTACTGCTCGGTGCTTCGGGGATTTCAAGACAGCAGCTAAATGCATCTGAAGAACAACACAAGCTGTCTCATGTGATTTGTGTAAAGTACTGATGCACCTTCTCTAGTACACTGTCACTTATTTAGAAAGCAAAGCCTTTCATTTCAGATATGGGTAAGATATCTTTACTCTTGCAGCTGAATTACAATTAGTCACACCGTCTTATGATGGGTCTTTTTAAGTATGGATGTCACTGGGTGGGTGAAACAGATAAGCCATATTTTCATATTTTTCCACTCTTAATTGTCTTCCAGTTCATACAAATAGGATAGCCATAATCAACCAGAACTACAGGGAAATAACCATCAAGAAGCATTGGACACATTGAAAGCTATTTCTCCAAAAATTAGAGTGAACCTAAAAAGAGATGCAATCTTTTTTTAAAGTTAATAAGATAAATGTAGAGAATACGTTTCCACTTGCAGGAGAGTTCAAAACCAGGAATTGTAAGTATAACTTAAGGACCTGTCCCACTTAGGCGATTTTAAGGCGACTGCCGGCGACTAGGCTGTCGCGGGCATGATCATGAGGAGTCTTCCAAAGATCGTAGTGGATCTCGTAGTGGATCGTAGTGGATCTCGGCGCGTCGCAGAGAAACCAAACGGTTTGAAATCTCTCGGCGACAGCTGGCTTGTCGCCAGGTATCGTAGCTTATTGTGGTCGCTATTGCATGCTGTTCCCAGGTTTGATAGGTTCTCTTAAGATGCATTTAGAAGCACATAATATTAAAATAAGTAAAGTCATTTCAAAATACCGTAAAATGCTTGTGTTTAACCAATTTATTTAACATCAGGACATTTGACAGGTAGATTGGAGGCGACAGTTTGATGGTCAGGTAAGCGTGGGCATTTTCGCGATGTTTTTGGCCTCAGCCATTACATTTAAAGTGGGATCCAAACCCAGATATTCAACCCAGAAACCAGATATGCATCTCCTTTACATTTTCAAAGAATGCCCACACACCTTTCACAAAAATCCACTGAACCACTTTTTAGTACCAGCTATTAGTAAACTGGAAGTAAATCCGGTTTATTCCTTGTTACAGTGAAGCTTGGTTTTTAAGTAACCCATACAAGGTGTTATAGTTCAAAATTCTCAAGTACTTACCAACTTGTCAGAGATTTCAGCGAAAACCAGGACACTGGAGAAGCATTAACAGCGTGGGAATTTTCGCGATGTTTCAGAAGACGGTGTAATCTCGACCTGACTCAGCATTGTCGTGGTCATTGTCGTCAGGTAAAAGAAAGGTTTGGCGATCTGCTAGCTATGACTTTGACAGTTGCCGGCAGTCGCCAAAAAAATCGCCTAAATGGGACAGGCCCTTAAGACTAGCAAAATCCATAATAGAACTCAGAAGCAAGTTATTTAGCCATGGACTGGTAACAATACTACTTGTGAGACCAAATCAAGCTGGCTGTGGCAGACAGTTCCGAAGGGACCAGCCAGTGGTCAACTGATCCTCTGTAAAGGCCCAGCGCGAAAGGGCAGTCACTGCTGAGGTCTGGTTGTCCAACCCCCAAGACTGGAGAGTCATCTGCTTGGGACTTCCCCACCTGACCCAGATAAATGCAGGGTAGTGTTCGCGAGACCAGCTGACAAGCTGAATGCAACTCAATTCAGACCAATCTTATGAAGGCCAATCTTATGACTGGCTCATGAAGGCAGCCCATCAGAGCTTCTCAGGGCCAATTAAAAATGGACAATAATGCCGGTCTTGCCAGCAATGCCTGCATTCAACATCCTGAAACTGAATATGAAAGAGCAATTCTTGTAACAATGGCACTTTGGATTTTTGTTGTGGAAATAGTTTACCAAGATTCCAAACCAAGCAAGTTAGCTGTTAATAATTTCCTACAAACAAATCGCATATATTTTTTAAAAATCTGTTTAGTTTAGAGATACAGCATTGAAACACACCCTTCGAACCACCAAGCCACACCGACCATCAATCACCCATTCACACCGGTTTTACGTTATCCCACTTTCTCATCCTAAACATGTGAGGCAATCTTTTACAGAGGCCAATTAACCTTCAAACCCGCACTGGATTACAAACTCAACTGCAACAAATCTGAAATCATCATCATTGGTCCAAAAATGCTCACCAAATCCACCCAAAACTTCATCCTCAATATTGATGGTCTCCCAGTATCCACCTCCCCTCACATCCGGAATCTTGGAATCATCTTTGATCAAACCCTCTCCTTCGACAAACACATCAAACACATCACAAAGACAGCCTTCTTCCACCTCAAAAACATTGCCCGTCTCCGTCCATCCCTCTCCTTCACAGCTGCAGAAACCCTCATCCACGCCTTCATCACCTCCCGTCTGGACTACTGCAACAGCCTCCTCTATGGCTCACCCTCAAAAATCATCAGTAAACTTCAATACATTCAAAACTCCGCTGCCCGTCTACTCACCCACTCCCCGATCCGTGACCATATCACCCCCGTCCTTTCCAAACTCCACTGGCTCCCCATCCCCCAGAGAATCCAATACAAAATCCTCCTCATGACCTACAAAGCCCTCCATAACCTGGCCCCATCCTACCTGACTGACCTCCACAGGCACACTCCCACCTGCACCCTCCGCTCTGCTGCTGCCAATCTCCTGTCCCCCCCCATCCGGACCAAACTCAGATCCTGGTGGGACAGGGCTTTCTCCATCGCTGCTCCCACCCTATGGAACTCACTACCCCAAACCGTCAGAGACTCCTCCTCACTCACCACATTCAAAACATCACTGAAGTCTCACCTCTTCAGCACTGCCTTCAACCACTGACCGTCACCTCACCTTCTGTCTCCTTTCTCTGTTCGTTTACTTATTTATCTATTTATTCACTTCTCTATGTTCTAGAAATCCCTGTAAAGTGTCTTTGAGTGTTTGAAAAGCGCTATATAAATGTAATGCATTATTATTATTATTATTATCTTTGGGATGTGGGAGAAAACCAGAGCAACCAGAGGAAACCCACACGGTCAAAGGGAGAAAGTTAAACACAGCTGTGCCGGTTGCGCCACTGCATGGTGACCAAATCTACACAATAACCTTGAAGTGAGCCTTATAGAAGCTTCATCCCAATAATCCCACCAAGATACCAAAACACCCCTGATAAAATTGGTAATTTACGTTTTGTTCATTGCAGACACCTTTGGCTAGGCTACAAGTTTTTGATAACTGCTGATTCATTTTGTGGATCTGGTGGTGAGCCTCTTCCATGAACTGCTAATGGTGAAGTTTTAGGTATCATCCTGAAGCATCCTAGGTATTTTTTATTATCCTGCTGTACGATCATCCAGCATGACATTCCTATGTATTGCTCAACTGTGATCATGATGGGGTCAGCCACTGTTGATATCAGGTCTAATCAGATGAACAAAATCTCCCACCTTTTCAGACTTGCTGCTGATGTCGGTAAAGTAGGATAGTTTTTAAATAATTGCGGCTGCTCTATTCTCGTGATAATTTGGGGAGTTTCTGAAGATCGGTTAGTGGTTTACTGGTATTTATACATAATTAAAACCAGGCAAAAAAAACCAGGAAAACCCTTTAACCTTGGAGCATGTTTGAGTGGGCTGAATGATTTTGTGCTATAAATTCTGCATAACTTGGTGATGATCATAGGGCCACTCTTTAGATCCTATTCCGGGAAACCAGAATCTGTTGCCAACTGTTTTGCACCCCTCCCAACCCATAAAAAGAATTGTATCTTTGGTGTGAAGTTCCAGTCGGTGGGGCAATGAAAATTTCTTTCAATTTAAGTGAATTGGTATAATTTGTCGCACCTTCCTATCTAGCATTCAATGGGTGTGTCTCCCTATCTTGTTAACTGGTAAGCTTAACATTGGCTGTCTTGTCAAAGGAATTGTAATTCTACAGAATGCACATGTATCTGTTCGGCAAAGATAATGTGGCCTTCAGGGCCTATTCCTGTGCCTTACCGTTCCATGTGTAGGAAGGAACTCCAGATGCTGGTTTACACCGAAGATAGACACAAAATGTTGGAGTAACTTAGCGGGACAGGCAGCATCTCTGGAGAGAAGGAATGGGTGGCGTTTCTGTCTGAAGAAGGGTCTCAACCCAAAATGTCACCCACTCCTTTCCAGAGATGCTGCCTGTCCTGCTAAGTTACTCCATCATTTTGTGTCTATCCTTACTGTTTTATGTTTACTCCAGTTAACCATATTTGACTGTAATAACTCCTGTCTTGAAGTTAAAAATCTTATCTGAAGAAATGAAATCATTTTGCTTTTGTGAAACTAGTAAGGTTATGTGAGGGAGCAGCATTGTTTCAAGATGGAAAGATTAATCACATGCCAATATCTAGTGAGCTACCATGGCTTTAGTGGGGGCTGCCAAGTCAGGTAACCTTGTGGAAGCTTCCAAGTCAGGTTATGAATTCAGTCCCCAATATAGGGACCGGCTGCAGCCACTACAGCACAGTAGTCAGGGGTCGCTGTGCTGCCCTTTATGAAGTGGATGGGAATTACTCTGCAGTATCTTTTGCAGAAGAGCATTGTTCTGGCCTACATTTACACCTCAAAAGCATCTGTAAAAGAGTTTATTTTCACATTGCAGTTTATGGCGCCTTATGTGCTAATTGGATGGTGTGTTTCTCCACACCACAGCATGAAAGTACCTCACTTGGAGAGAATGCACAGGGAAGTCCTGAGATCATGAAAGGTTCTATACACAGCCAAGTCCCTACGTCCTATTTTTCCTATTGTTAAACTATAAAGACTATTGATTCCATCACATGGAGTCATGAGGGCACTCCAGAGCAGATCAGTGCCTGTTTTTCAGGCAGCTGTCAGAATACATTTATTAAAAGGCAGTCATCCATGCTATCATTAATTGATGCATAAAGGAAAGTTTGAAACTCGTTCTAAAGAACCAAGGAAATCCTGCTGATACTTTATTCAATGAGGGTTGTTCAAGTCATTGAGCATGTATAGAAAGTGCTCAAAACTTTCAGAATAATTTCAGAATGCACCATGGATGTGCCGAAGTACCACATCAGATGTTAAGAGAGGCACAGCAGTGCAGCAATGGATGCTACTACTGAAAAGAAAACACAAAATGGCCAGGCAGCATCTCTGGAGGCAATATGCAGTTTGTTCAAACTGATTGTAGTAAGAGAGAGAAAGTGGGAAAAGAGGTGGGGGCAACACAAAGTCTAGCAAGTGCCATTCCTTCTCTCCGGAGATGCTTCCTGTCCCGCTGAGTTACTTCAGCACTTTGTGTCCATCTTCGATTTAAACCAGCATCTGCAGTTCCCTCCAACACCTACCTAGTGATAGATGGATACAGGTGAAGAGGTTCCCATGGCAATTAAATTTGGCTGTTAAATTTGCTGTTACCATACAGCTTCAACAATCCTGACCTCCACTGCAGCAATATGGAATTTGCATGTCTTTCCTGTGAAGGCATAGATTTCCACTGTGGGCTCCAGTTTCCTCTCACATTACAAAGGTATGCTGACTGGTAGGTGAACTGACAGCTTTAAGTTGCCCAGTGTGGGTGAGTGGCAGAAGAGCCAGGGGCAAGTGAGAGCATACAATCCAAGTGGAAACATTTGGGAGGACAAGCATGATGATCCAGCATAGACACAACGGGCTGAAAAGCCTCCTGTGTTGTGTGAATATGTAAGTACTGACCCATATGTCAAATTTCACAGACATAGTATTCGGAGTAATACATCAAGACTCAAGAGTGTCTAATTGTCATATGTACAGACAACAGAACAATGAAATTCTTACTTGCAGCAGCTTAACAGGCCTGTAAATACAGCACACACAGGTAATACATAATAACAAAAGAAAATTCAATAAATTAATAACCACAATACTAGTGCAAAAAAAAACGCTGGTCTTTAGTGCAACTACAGGCAGTGCATGGAAGTTCATAGTTGAGGTTAATGTTGTGAAGTGCTCAAGGTTGTTGGGAAGAAGCTATTTCTGGTGTGTATCCTGATCTCAGCAACTCATCATAAACTCTGTAACTGGGCCATTTAACAAGGTGTAATGACAGAGCCACCTGGAAGTGGTCAACCAACAATAACAAGATGATGACTGAAACAAGCTGCTTCTAAAACATGATTGCAAGTTGGCAAAAATTCATGGCAGAGATGAACAAAAATACCTCATTTGTTTACATTTATTTTCTGGACTTGACAAGGCCAACGTTTATTGTTCATCTCTAAATGGCCATGAAAGGAGATTCTCAGCCATCCTGTTGAAGGAACACACACTTTTACCATTGGGTAGGCTTCTGGTAACAGAGGGATGGGTGACATTATCCCAAAACAGCAAGCCATGCAACACGGGAGCATCCTGCAGGTGGCGCTGCACCCATGCACCCAGTATTCATGTTCTTGCTGATATGGTTTGGGAGGTGTTATTGGAATAACCTAGGCACATACTTATGTGCTTCTTTTGGATAGAATGACAGTTTATGAAATGTTGGTGTTTATAAAGCTAGCTGCTTCATTCAGGATAGTATTGAGCGACTGAGTGTTGATGGAACAGACAAATGGAGGGTATTCCTTAATCATCTAGTGCCTTGTGATGCAAAAGTGGCTTTAGGATGTTAGGAGATGAGTGACTGTTCAATTGATACCCACAATCTGACCTGCTCTCATAACATTGGTTTTCATGTGGCTGGTCCAGTTAAGTTATTGATCAATGGAGACTCATGATGAGGCCAGATGGCTGAAGTCTCTTTTGTTAGAGATGGTCATTTTCTGGTAATTGGGTGGTGTGAACATTACTTACCACTTTTCAGGTCATATTTGAATACCACCCAGTCTTGCTACATGCTGACATGAACAGTTATTTTTGTTGAGCAATTGCAATATCATCAAAGATCTACACAACCCTGGCCAGACTCTCATTTCATTTGTTCCCATCGGAAAGAAGGTGTAGGCTGAAAATCATGAAACAAGGTTCAAGAACGACTTCGTCCCAACAACCATCAGGCTCTTGAACACTACAAAACACTGACATCAATGGTGAACTTTTGTGTGTAGGGAGGAACTACAGATGCTGGTTTAAACCAAAGACAGACACAAAAAGCTGGAGTATCTTGGCGGGTCAGGCAATATCTCTGGAGAAAAGGAATAGATGACGTGTCGGGTCGAGGCCCTATGGTTTACTGAGGACGCCAGTTTTTTTTCACTAGTACTGTGGTTATTAATGTATTTTATTATTTATCATCTGCGTGAATTGTGCTTACAGACCTGTTATGCTGCTGCACTAAGAATTTAATTATTCTGTTGTAGGTACATATGGCAATATAATACTCTTGACTCTTTTAAACCAACCCAAGTAACTCCTGCAGTGATGTCCTATGGCTGGGATGTGCCTCCAACTAGCACAACCACCTTGTTTTGTATACAGTACCATCCAAACCTATAGTGCCTGTTCACTAGTTTTTCCATTCCCGTTCAAATGCCAATTTAATCTCAAAAGAAAGTAATTGACACCTCTGGAATTCAGCTCTTTGGACCAAAATTGTGATGAGGTTTGGAGTCTGGATGTCATTGCTAAACCCAAACTTATTATCGGAGGGCAGATTGAGTGGCACTGGGAACATGGTTGACAACATTTTCCATGACTGTATTTGGCTACAGGTTAAGCCCTAAGCTACGTAAGGCTGGAGCATGGCTATTCTTGTACTGTTATTTAAGAAGGGCAGCAAAGAGAACCCAGTGATCCACAGGCGAGTGAGCCTGACATCAGTGGTAGGTAAATTCCTGTAGGAGATTTTGAGGGATAGGATATACCAGCATTTAGATACATAAGGCCTGATTAGGGATAGCTAGCAATGATTTGTGCATGGGAAATCATGATTCACAAGTGTGTTAAGAGTTTTTAGAAGAAGTATCCCAATGGATTTGACGAGGGCATTTGTGGACATTATCAAGGTCTTTGACAAAGTTTCACATGATAGGCTTGTCTGGACGCTTAGATCGCATGGGATCCAGAGAAAACAAACTAATTGAATACATAATTGGTTTGATAGTAGGAAGCAGAAGGTGATGGTAGAAGGTTATTTTATGAACTGGAGGCCTGTGAGTAGTGGTGTGCCTTTGATTTCAATGATTTGGATGAGAATGTACAAGCCGTGCAGTTTACAAATGATACTAAAATAAGAGGTATCGTAGACAATGAAGAAAGTCATCAAAAATTACAACGGATCCTTGATCAGCTAGGTAAGTGAATGGAGGAATGACAAATGGCGTTCAATTCAGATAAGAACAAGGGGTTGCATTTTAGAAAGTCAAACCAGGTTAAGACATTCACAGTGGATGGTAGGGTTCTGGGAAATGTTGTAGAACAGAGAGATCTAGGAGTAAATAGTTCTCTGAAACTGGCATTGCAGCTAGACAGGGTGTTGAAGAAGGTGTTTGGCACACTGGCTTTCTTCAGTCAGGGTATTGAGTACTGGAGTTAGGACATTATGTTGCACAACAGGCTTTGTACAAGACGTTAGTAAGACCACACTTAAGAGTTTTCTGTACAGTTTTGTTTACCCTTCCATCAGAAAGATTTATAGAAGATTTGCAAGAATATTGCCCATGATTCGAGGGCCTGAGTTATTGGAGGGGTTGGACAGGCAAGGACATTATTCTGTGCACAGGAGACGGAGGGGTGACATTATGGAGGTGTGAAAAATCGTGAGGGATGTAGATACAATGAATGCACCCGGAGACATCTGAGTACAACATCTTTATCATTAGCGATTGTGGAAGTTATTTTCAAGCCACACAGTTGTAAAGGCAGCCCGTGGGCTCCCCCAGTGGAAGTCACTTACAGATTGGCCGAGTTAAGGGCCTGTCCCAGTTAGGCGATTTTGCCAGCGACTAGGCTGTCGCCGCACGTTCGCCGGGGTGTCGTGGGCATGATCGTGAGGAGTCTTCAATGAGTCGTAGCGGATCTCGGCGCGTCGTTGAAAAAGGTTACCTGTCCAAAAAATTTCGGCGACAGCTGGCTTGTCGCCAAGCATCGTAGCTTATTGCGGGCGCTGTCGCATGCTGTCCCCAGGTTTGTTAGGTTGTCGCCGGTACTGAGGACAGATGAATTTCATTGTCGACTACCAACGTCAACCGGAGACAGATACTGGGATCAGGAGAAGGCAAGGTGAAAACCCATTTTGACAGCTGACAGAAGTGCAGCTGCAACAGCCAGCTGTGGAATGGGGGCGGAGACCGCGATGCTGTCTCCTCCGTTATAATTAAATAAGTTGCAGTTTAGTGACACCAGTAACTGGTCGATTTTAAACAATAGAGCGATTATTATCGAATGCTTAACTACATAAACTTGCTTTCAGTCATAACTATTTGGTCAAATGATTCTGTTCCGGTATGCTGATAAACTGCCGACTGTACTGTAACGGCAGGGGATTGTCGAGTGATGGTGTGACAGTGTAAACACCAGCAGAGTGGCTTCTGTTGTGGTTTAACGAATAGCAATTAGGATAGCAGAGAGTTGTCTCTGGTCAGGGACCTTCATACATTCACCATGCCTTAAGATGCTGATTTAAACCGAAGATAGACACAAAAAGCTGGAGCAACTCATCTTTCATTCATTTGTTCCTTACCAACATCCAGGGATCTCTCGTTTCCCCTCTCCCCTGACTCTCAGTCTGAAGAAAGGGTCTCGACCCCAAACGTCACCCATTCCTTCTCTCCAGAGATGCTGCCTGTCCCGCTGACTTACTCCAGCTTTTTAGTGTCTATTTTCTTCGACCTGACTGCAGCAGGTTACAAGGAATCGGATCTCCCAACAGTGGGAGGAAGAGTGGCCGTGGGATTTTCAGTAAAAGAGTTGCCGTGGGATAAGTAAAAGATGTTGATACCGGGGAGGCTGATACAAAGACAGTGGGGACAACAGTATTTATTGGCAGTCGGGTTCTCGCTGTCTTTCGGAAAAGTCCCGGACGTCACGTTAAAACCAGATTCCAAGTCTCCCAAGGGAACGCATTGGTTCTGCTGGAGGTTCACTGAAAAACCCTTGTGGCAGATGCATTTAGAAGCACGTAATACTAAAATTAAGAAAAGGCATTTGAAGATACCAGAAGATAGTTTTGTTTAACCAATTTATTTACCGTCAGGACATTTGACAGGTAGATTGGAGGCGACAGTTTGACGGTCAGGTAAGCGTGGGAATTTCGCGATGTTTCCAAAGACGTTGTAATCTCTTAGCCAGGTGCTAGTTTCACACAAAAAGGTAACTTGTATCGACCTGACTCGGCATTGTCGTGGTCATTGTCGTATACATTGTCATGGGGTAAAAAAAAAATTGGCGATCTGCTACGACTTTGACAGTCGCCGGCAGTCGCCTTAAAAATCACGTAACTGGGACAGGCCCTTAAGAAGGCCATGCTCTGAAGAATGTATTTTTGGAATGTGCTATGCCATTCAATTTCTATAAGCATGGCAAAACAGGTAAACAGTGAAATGCATTGCTGGGACTAATACATCATATTAAACGTTTGAGAGCATTTTGCAAAGTCTCCACAGATCAGACATTAATTTGATTTTGACAGGTTTACAGTAATTAGAAGAGAGAAATTCCAGCTGTTTTCTTGTCAAATGAGTTAATCCAGAGAATTCTGAACTCTAGAAAACAATTAATAAGTGTATCATTTTGAGCAGGGTCATGTAAAAAAGTGCAAGTCAGAGTGCTTAACAAAATAGTCTAAATTTAGATTGTAAAACCAGGGTTCTGGCACTGGGGCTTTTATCCAAATTGTTGCGTTTCTCCCTCAAGGTAGTTCCTATTATAATTGTTGCAATTTACAAGCAATTACACTGGTCGAATGCAATTAATGGGCTTCAATCTCTGTCAAAAGCTGTTTAAAAGATTCTCAAATTCTGCATGGCAACTCTATTTCAAGAGTCAAAAGTGTTTAATTGTCATATGTACTGTTGATAAAAGGTAAAATAATCTGATTAAGATTAAAAACGCAATCAGATTTGTATCAAATGCATCTATATTTTATTCCTCATAATCCTCTCCAGTAACTTGCCTACCACAGATATTAGGGTCTGATCAATAGTGCCCATTCTTGTCCTTGCAACCCTTCATAAATAGAGGGACAACATGAGCCACCCTGCAGTATTCTGGCACCTCTCCCATGTCTAATGATGATTCATATATCTCAGTCAGGAGTCCTGCAATCTTTCTCTGGTTCTTGGATGAATCCGATCAGGCCCTGGAGATTTATGTACCTTCATATGCCAAGTAAGAATTTCATTGTTCTATCTGGGACATATGACAATAAAACACTTGACTCTCTCTTGGATGTCCATCATTTCCTCGACTGTAATATGGACTGTCCTCAAGACATCTCCATTAACTGTCCCAAGTTCCCTGGTTTGTATAGAAATGACCATGTTTCAAGATGAGACACGAAGAAAAGCATACAAGGAGAACATGCAGCAAGAGCAAATAAATAGTTAACAGAAATTTATTAAATATTTGTTAGGAAAGATTGGTATAGAGGAAGGTTTTTAAATCAGGCAAAGAGTAACAAGATGTGACTGATGGAAAGAGACACCTGAAAATAATTGATCACTGAAAGATTCACGTTTCAATGAGGGGCATTACAAAAAAGAGGTAGAGGTTGCCAGAATCAAAATCACCCAATGTCAAAAGTCAAGAGTATTTAATTGTCATATGTACTGGAAATTGAACAGTATGATTCTTACGTGTGGCAGCTTTACACGCTCATTAACGCAATAATGCAGATGTATTGAATTGAATACTTTATTGTCACATGTGACAAGTCACAGTGAAATTCTTTGCCTGCACACCCAAGGTATGCAAATAGTCACCTCATAAAGGGTGCAGACTAAATTACAAAGTATCCTGTGTCAGGTCCTCCTTTGTTCTCCCACGCTACCCCCCCCCCCCCCCCCCCTCCTTTCATGGCGGTTACGTCACGCCGGGTCCACCTATGTTCTCCCCAATCCCCACTTCTTTTATGCAATAATCAATAATACTATAAGTGCAGGGTAGTGTGGGTTTTTGCTAATATTAGCTGACTTTGATGGTGGGGAGGTCAGTATCCGTGATGGACTGGGCAATGTCTACCATTTTCTGTAGCCTCCTTTGTTCCTGGGTGTTTGAGATACTGAACCAGGTCACAGTGCAACCAGTCAATATGCTCTCTACTGTGCACCTATAGAAGTCCGATAGAGTATTCGGCCACATACCGAACCTTGTGAATCTTTTCAGGAAGTAGAGGTGTTGATGAGTTTTCTTCAAGATTCCATCGAGACAGATATGCACACCCAGGAAAATAAAGACAGGTGTGTGGATCCTAGGTTTTCCCTTTCTGAAGTCAACAATCAGTCCTTGGTTTTGCTAATGGTAAGAGCAAGATTGTTGTTCTGGCTCTATTCAACCAGAATACCAATCTCCCTCCTATACTCTGACTCAACGTTAGCCGTTATTTGTTCAACAACAGTGGTATTGTCAGCAAATTTAAAGATGGCATTGGATGTCAGTGTCTGGCTACAGTCAGGGTATAGAACGAGAAGAGCAGGGGACTGAGCACGCAGTCTTGAGGTGCTCCTGTGCTGATGATTATCGAGGAATAAGTGTTGTTGTGAATTCATACTGATTGCGATCGGCCAATTAGGAATCGATGATTCGGTTGCATAGGGATGGGCAGAGACCCAGTTCCCTGAGTTTGTTAACAGGTTTGGAGGGGATGATGATATTGAACGCCAAACTGTAGTTGATGAACAACAATCTGCCATTGTGTTCATATTGACAAGTAGGAACTTGCGGACAAGTGGGACTAGAGTAGACGAGGCATCTTGGTCAGCATGGGCGTTGGGTTGAAGGGCCTATTTCTGTGCTCTATGACTCTCTGGCTCTAAGCAGTGTAGTGCAGAGCCTGCCAGATCGCATCCTCCATTGATCTATTGTGGCGGTTGATAAATTGTAGTCAGTCCAGGGCATGACCAAGATAGGAGCTGTCAGGGCAGCTTGCCAATCACAATTTCAGATGATTTTGTAAATGGTTCTTATTTTCTGCCACAAAACAATGCCTTTTTAATTACTTCTATGAAAAGTAATCCTTTTTAAAATTACTTGCAGGGATACCATTCTATTTTGATGGGAACGCTTACATAGTTTATTACATCCAAATTGAAAGGATTTTAACCAAATTATTCTCCTAAATAATCCAGACAATTTGTCCGTCTGAAGAAGGGTCACAACACCAAATGTCACCTATCCATTCCCTCCACAGATGCTGTCTGATCCACTAAGTTCCTCCAGGACTTATTTTTTCATTCAAGATTCCAACTTCTGCAGTCTCTTGTGTCCCCGGGAAAGTGATCTTTTGGCATTGCCTTTCTAGATCCTCTGTTTTAAACTCAACTTAATCTGGATTTAAATATTACATAATTAAACATTTTAAACAATGAATAATATTAACTTAATGCATACAAATTAAGAACAAGCTGATTATCATGACTGCTTGCTGGAAAATTGCTGGGAGTTAAAATCAACTGCAATGTTTATAATTAAGTTTCCAGCCAGAATTATCTGTGAATAGGAGCAGGAGACTTTTGAATGGTCCTTCCAGAAATTAGGATACAGTCTAAATTTTTCCATCCTACCTACTTGCTAGACTTTTTCTCTTGAAAAGTTATGCTGCAATGCAGAGAAACCATATTCTGTGCTCTGGTATTTGTCTCTTTATTTTACCTATTGCAAGTATGTATGGTTTGATTGTATTAATTTGTAGTATTGCATGATTTTATTAGATAACATGCAAATAAAAGCTTTTCACGTGACAATAATAAACCTATACCAATACCAAGTTCCTTTCCCAAGCACAGAAATGCTGCTGATAGCAATTGCAGAAACCCTATTTGCACTTCTTGCAGGGATTCAAGATGGTAACAGGTCTTCAGGATTCAGTTATTCATTTCCACTTAGCCACACATTTACAGGGCATACCCAAAACCTATTTAGAAATCAAAGTATAAGTAACTTTAAACAACTCTATACATTGCATTGTTCTGGTACTTGCAGATCTTTGTTCAATTCTCACAGAATCACACACACAAGCTTCTTCTATTTCCCCAACCAATAGTAGATTATCATAAAATGTGCCAGAAACATCAAAGTTCTAATTTTCTGCAACTTTCCAAATCCTCCTGATGATTTGATGGACAGTTGCACCATTCTATAAGTTAACTTACTATGCAAATCAAAATATTCCATACTGGATTCCCATCCACTGTCTCAAATGTGCAGTTATGTTCTGCCTCTCAACCTCCAGAGCAAGACTAAATAATCTCAAGATAGACCCAAAAAAACTGGAGTAACTCAGTGGGACAGGCAGCATCTCTGGAGAGAAGGAATGGGTGACGGTTCGGGTCGAGACCCTTCTTCAGACTGAGAGTCAGGGGAAAGGGAAATGACTGAAGAAGGGTCTCGACCTGAACCATCACCCATTTCTTCTCTCCAGAGATGCTACCTGTCCCACTGAGTTACCCCAGCATTTTTTGTCTATCTTCGGTTTAAACCAGCATCTGCAGTTCCTTCCTGCACACTTCATAATCTCACCTCTCTGGGTTTGCTCCTTTGGGCTCACACCAATACTTTTGGACTCACACCAATACTTTTGACTAGTCAATGAGTGTTCTCTCATGCTTAGAAAATGTTGGGAAGAAATTCTAATTGACAACATGACTTAAAATGTGAATTCAGCATGAGAACCTGAAGGTAATTTCATTTGGTCCAATATTTTTTTTTCATTTTGAATGTGTGATTCATTTGTTGTCTGTTTAAAGCCAATACCTTGTGAAAGTGGTAGTAGAGACTGATGATAGTATCAGACGTTTACTGGATCGAACCAGTGTAAAGAAAATGGGCCTATTGGAAAGAGGAACATGTCAGCAGCCTGCTCAATTGCTTTTTAATGGTCCAGGAAAAAACCTGGAGGGGGATCATAGTCATCAAAGGATACTCCTCACTGGTTTACATGACATAATGGTGCAGTAAGGGAAAAGTAGAAATAATTTATTCTCAGGTACTTTGGGATAGCAGCCAAGGGTCCATCTAAACCATTGAATGGTGATTGTATCCCACTGGACCCATGGTTCGCCTAAATTGGAAATACAGGTTGAAAACATTAATGCAACTGTTATAGAGTCATACAGTGTGGAAACAGGCCCTTTAGCCCAACTTGCCCACACCGACCAACATGTCCCATCTACACTAGTCCCACTTGCCTACTTTGGCCCATATCCCTCTAAACCTGCCCTATCCATGTACCTGTCTAATTGCTTCTTCAACTTTGTCATAGTCCCTGCTTCAACTACCTGTACCTCATCCGGCAGCTCGTTCCATACACCCACCGCCCTTTGTGTGAAAAAGTACCCCTTAGATTCCTATAAAATCTTTCCCCCTTCACCTTAAACCTACGCCCTCTGGTTCTTGATTCTGGTTCATCTCTCGTGTGTTGTCCGGTTATAGCTGACTCGGTTGTACAAACCAGGGATATTTTATTTTGTTACAGAAGGGCAAAGTTTGAACATGAGCTCCGTGAGTTGCTACCAAGTTCCGAGATGGGCGTGAACGACAACTCCGTTCCAAGCCCGCCTGAAATTGGCACTGGTTCATTCATCCATCCATCCATCCATCCATCCATCCACTGATGCCTCGCCTCTGCACCTGGTGGTTCTCCAGCTCCCGAGTGCATCTCATCGTTGTCAGCGTTTCCTTTATTCTCTCGAGTTAACTCATGCTACTTGCAATATTCTCATCGGAAAAAATTTTTTTTGAAACCGAGCAGTCTGGAATGCAACATTGTTTTGACCCGTTGCTGTAGATGTCACCGATAAAAGAGATTCAATCTGTCTTGATACATTCTGGCCGGGCACAAACGATGCGCCTCCGCTTCAGCGTTGAGACGGGAGCTGTGCGAAACTGCTCGATGGGTCATTAAAATAACACTCCTAAATAAACTCTGCAACAAAGAGAGGGATGAAGCCAATGTCAGAGAAATGGTTGCTTACATACCTGTGACTTAACTGCTGGGAGATTTCTGGTTTCGCAAACAGACCCTTTCAACACATCTAAAGACATTGTGGTTTCCCCAGCGCCAGGTGGGACGTGGAACTCTGTAGATATTTGTGTGTTTGTTCACTCTGGGTGGGAAATCTTCATGGGTCTTTTACAACGAAAATAAATGGGCAATTGCAAAAGCAGAGAAGGCTGAATCAGCCGGACAAGAATCAACATAAGAAAGCGACAGGGTACAAATGCAGATGGGAGGGACTGCTGGTGCTGGAATCTTGCACTCAACCCAAAGCGCCGGGGCAACATCCGTGGATGGAGGACGTGGATGGGTCAAATTTCGGGTCGGGACGTTTCTTCAGATTGGGTCTTTAGTCTGATGAAGGGTCCAACCCAAAAGTCTCCTATCCATCCATGTCCGCCACAGATGCTACCCGGCCCGCTGAGATATTCCTGCGCCTTGTATTCCACCGAGTAAAAATGCAATTTGGCGTTCCTCATATTGGCAGATGGGGAAACCCATTGAATGTATTCAACGGAGATTACAACCAGGAAAACACCTTATCAAAAACAAAGTGCTGGGGAACTCAGCGGGCCAGGCAGCACATGTGGAGGGAAATGGACAGACGACGTTTCAGGTCGTGACCCTTCTTCAGACTGATTGTAGTGGGTGGGGGATGCTGGAAAAGTGGTGGGGCGGTACAAAACTTGGCAAGTTGGCAAGTGATAGATGGGTTGCATCGTTTGAATTATATTCCATTGTTCCCAGTATTCATTTCTGTGTTTTTAGTGTCCAGTGTAGTAACACTACCATGTGGATCCAATGAACTACAAGAAAGGACAAAAGGTGCTGCAATAGGGTCTGACGAAGGTCCCCAACCCTTAACTTTGCTTATCCATGCCCTCCACAGATGCTGCCTGATCCGCTGAGTTATTAACACGACCATATATTTTTGCTCACTATGTTGTGATATTGCAAGGACTACTTTGTTGTATCACAAGGACTACTTTGTTTGCCCGCGTAGTAACGTGTACATGTGGTCCGTCCAGAGTCATAACAAAGGTATAACAGATACCGGACCACAAAGTACAACACACTAAACGTCTGCTATTTCAGCGGCATCCATAACATCAGCATGATTTTTGCCTTGGAAGTCCTGCACTGACCTCGATTACATGTAACTCCTCTCTTTTCTACCCACTGGCATATTACATGTAATATTACATATTACGCGACTTCCCAGGTAGGATCAGTTGACACTTACTTTGTCCCAGAAAGTTGCACATTGTGTGTTCTAGAGAGTGGCTTGGTTTATGCCAGACGTGATCAACCCCAACCATGAGCTCAATATCTGCCGCTTTGTTTGTTTAAGTTCACAATTCGCACCATTTGTGTATCTACTTGTAAGATCCGTTCAACCTGCAAACATGCCATTATGGTCCAGAGATGCGACAAAGCCTGAACGGCCAGCGACTGAAATCTTGCCAGTGACTTAAGTAATAATTAATTTGCATATGACTACTGAAAGAGAGATGAAACCCCTGAGATTTAATTAACCGATAATTATATGGGAGATGCAAATGACTAATTACATCAGAGACTGAGAATCCTTGCTTCCGTTATAATTTGAGGAGTTGATTAATTTTAATATCCATCCAACAGGGAGCTAATTTAATGAACCTCCAATACATATTTGAATAATAATGGATAAAATATAACACAATCACTCCGACGTCTTAATCTTTGCAGCCGGCCACATGGCACAAGGTTACTGGGCCGTGCAGAATGTAATGAGAGTCATCTTGTCGTTTCCATCGTTATAACGCACACAGAATAACCAATTGCAATAGGATAATGGCTAAGGGAGTACGCAGCGTTTTTGATATTCATAAGTTAGTACACATCTTGAGCACTACTACATCCTTGGTCCTGACCTTTCCCATTATTGATAACTCCATCCCTCGCGTTCAATCAGCGAAAATGCTCGATTCAAAACTGTTAATGTCTGCCTTTGCTATAATTTTTCCATCGATTTCTCTGCAAGGCATTTCAACATTACAACACGACATATGGGTTAAAAGCTTGAGGTAGAGGGGTTGCAGGAAATTGATATATAGTTTCAAATTCTTACCCCTCCACCTAAATCACTGCACTCTTCCGTTTGCACACACGTAGTTCAAAAGAAGCCTGCGGTTTCAGTTTATTGCACAGTAAAATGTACATCCCAAATCAATAGCCATATCGCATTCCCTGTTTTAAAGTGTCATTAAGATTCTAAATTGCAGCTTTTTATCCATTTTTTTTCCTATCTGTGGGGACAACTACCTTAAGTTCTAAACAAGAAATAGACTATTAAATTCTCAATGTCAGAGTAGCTGGAGTGTCAAATTTACTGCCTCACGGAGTGAAAGCAACAATTTGCATGAACTGTTTAAAGGGTAAGCCAGGTAAATAAATGAAAGAGAAAGGAATGGACCAAACAGGCATCAGGTTGGGCATGCACATTGTGGGTCAAAGGGCCTGTTCCTATGCTGAAATGTACTATGTTAATATGTTCATTAGGTAAGATGAGGTAATGTCTTGGGAGAAAGTATGTGTGAGAACCAGCCAATTGGGCTAAATGGTCTTTTTGGTGCAGTAAATCCTATGTAAATTGTAATTTACTGTGTAGGTTCTGTATATAGTGCTGAACAACTATTATAAGTCGCCCTCTGCAATTCCCTTTCCACCCAAACCACCCACTCAACCCTTTCCACCCAAACCACCCCCTCCCCAGGTACTTTCCCCTGCAACTGCAGGAGATGCAATACCTGTCCCTATACCTCTTCCCTCGATTCCATCCAGAGACCCTGACAGTCCTTTCAGGTGAGGCAGAAGTTCACTTGCACTTCCTCCAACCTCATCTACTGTATCCGCTATTTCAGGTGATCACTCCTATCTATATCAGCGAGACCAAGGGCAGACTGGGCGATCATTTCGCTGAACACCTACGCTCAGTGGTCTAAGCGATCTCTCGGTTACCAAATACTTGAACTCCCCATCTCATTGCCATACTGACCTTTTTGACCTGAGCCTCCTCTAGTGAGGCCAAATGCAAATTGGAAGAACAGGACTTCATATTTCACTTGGGCAACTTACAACCCATTGATTTCTCTAATTTTAAGTAACCCTTGCATTCCTCTCTCTCTGTCCCTCCCCCACCCTAGTCATCCTAGTTTCACTGTCATCCTGCTTAGGTTCATTGTTTATACCCCCTCGTTATTACCTCTTCCACAGCCAACAATGGACCAGTGTGGGCTCCTCCTTTCCTTGATCATCCTTGCTGGCCTTGATTTGTTATTTTCATACCTTTCATTCTTTTGTTCTTTGTACCTCCTCATACCTCCAGTTTTGCCCTCTTCTGACTCAGTCTGAGGAAGGTCCTCGACCTGATACGTCACCTATTCCTATTCTCCAGAGATGCTGCCTGACCTGCTGAGTTACTCCAACATTTTGAGTCAATCTTCAGTGTAAACCAGCATCTGCAGTTCCTTCCTACATATTAAAAGTTGTGTGTGAGCTGAGGTTGTAACTAATCAAATATAATATCCAAGAAGTTCAGGTGAAAGGATCACAGTAGATTAATTGGCCAGGAGTAGATAGTATTACTGTGGAAGTTCAAAATCTGGGCTAAGAGGAAGGTCAGTCACAAATTTACAACTTCATCCCCCATGTTTGGGAAGAGGAAGAAATGCCCGGATATCTTTGAGATGTTACAATCATAATTCTCTTCAAAAGAGCAGACAAATCCGATTGCCTTCATTAATTTCCCTCCGGGGATGAATAAAGTTCTATCATATTGTATCATATTGTATCATAAAGAGGGTGTTTGCTTCTGTCTGCGACAGGGAAGATCATCAGTGGGAACCTGTCCAACCATCTCCTGACAGTGGCTACAGAGCTACTTCCTAAATTGCATTATATATGTCCATGTGAAGGTCCAGTGGCCTGATATTCGTTCACTGTTCAACAACTTTAGTAGAAGATTTTATGAGCAGCAGGTATCACTTACATCTACTTATATCTGCCTTTTCATCACTTCACTTATGGCTCTGTCAATGGAAGCATCACTCACGATGCGCATTGAAATTCACCCCCATCTTACTTACATCAACTACACGATGACATTCAAGCCATGATCTGAACAATGGACCCAATCTCAGTCATCAGAGCATCCCTGATGCTCTGGTCCCTCTCCAATGGTGGATAGAGTTAATACACTGTCAGGGATCTTCTCAACCAACTGTTTGCTCTAAATGTCTAACTGGTACCTTTCCCAGTCTTTCTCATTGCAATGTGCACCAACTCTCTTGAAAAAAAACTTTCCATTGGAATGGAACTAATTTACTGGACAACATCTAGTCCACACTCCAGGACCAAGGTATCTCAAACCTCTAATGAAATTGTTGCTAGCAGATGATACTTTTATGTCTGCATTTTTGGAGGATAATCTCTAAGCTCATAGAGTCATACAGTGTGGAAACGGACTCTTCAGCCCAACTTGCCCACACCAAACAACATGCCCCATCTACACTTGTCCCACCTGCTTGTGCTTGGCCCATATCCCATTAAACCTGTCCTATCCATGTACCTGCCCAAATGTTGCGATAGTACCTGACTCAATTACCTATTCCGGCAGCTCGTTCCATACACTCACCAGTTTTGGCCCACCCGTCAGTTATTGCTGATTCATTCACTGAAGTATATGAGGACATGGGCATTGCACATGGCAACCACAAAATAAATCCCTTTTAAAAAACTGCTCTGATACACAACACCAAATTCATGTTCATAATGGGAATCTGGAAACCATGGACCGCCTGTACATCTCAGGAGATATTTTATGATAGTTAATAAAATTCATCTTGACCTACAATCTCCCCAACATAGCCTTTAGTTGTCTAAGCTTATAGTTGACAGGGGAGCAGTGAATTCCCGCCTGTCGTTCACTTTTGAGACATATACCACCTCTAGTCAACACTGGAGATGTACCACCAATGCCGTCTCTAAGTCCTTCAGGTCCACTGGCACAAAAAGTATGCAAAGTCAAGATCTCCTGTTCTGATGATCTAATTCTGGTCAGTTGGCGCTAAGGGCCTGTCCACCAGTTCATACTGTTGACACCAGGCTTCCAAAATTGACCCTCTACTTCAAGTTGTGTCACAGTGAGAGATTATCGGGTGGATAAAGATTATCAAGAATGAGTCAGAGACACTTTGTACAAGTGTAACATCCCTACTTACTTATGAGATCCCTGATCAAATGGTGATGAGCATTTGGGATGACACCGAGAGCCTGAATCCATTTGTTGCGAGCACACTGATGCCCAATGCAATGGCAAATGGAGCAAAACACTTCCAACTACTCACGCCCTCAGGTAGTCTTGCCCCGTCTATGACAAAGAATGTGGTCTGACATTGGTGCCCTCCGCTATATCAGAACCCATCAAACCCTGAGTGGCAACAGGTTGTCTTCGACTCCAATGCACTGCCGAGGATGAGGACTTAATGCTATTTAAGTTTACATGTGAAGACTAGTCATTTAACAAAAGCACAAAGTAGTGCCATTTGTAGAAATGTAGCCCAGTTTTTGACCAGGGAAATTCACCTGAATCAACTTACAAGGATGACACATGGAAAAGTGCTGGAGGAACACAATGGGTCAGGCAGCAGCTGTGGAGGCAATGGATAAAACATTTTGGGTCGTGATCCTTATCATCACCTGTCCATTCCCTCCAATTTCCAGGAAATACTTTTTAATGAACAGCAAACACTCAAAATAGCAAAAGGAAGGATTTTTATTTTTTGTAACTGGAGACCGGATATTTGTAGTAGAGGCAAGTTTTTAAAGGATTGTGAATTTGAAACTTTCCACCATAAAGACCTCTTCCTTGAGGCTATATATTGTTGTAATAGTAATTATATATAAATGCACTTCTGTTTGTATTGAACAGAAAATTGCCATACTTCCTCCAAGGCTCTCCAGAGGTTGAGTGGTTTGCATGGGTCAACAATTGCCAAAAATGTGGTGCCTCAATTTCAACAAAATCCTTTGTACAGTGTTTCTGAAGGTAATGGACACCAAACCAGTGCAGGAGAGATAAGGATAATTAATGAGAATGCCATAGCATCATAGAGCTGCAGAGCACAGAAACAAGCCCTTCAGTGCAATTTGTCCTGGGCTAGCCCCATTTTTCCTGCATTTGGCCCCCTAGCCCCCTAGCCCGCTGAAATCTGTCCAAATATCTTTTGGAAGTCATAACCCTTCAATAGCTTCCAGTGGCAGCTCATTCCAGATATGGACTACCTTCTAGGTGAGAAAGTTACTCCTGAGGTCCCTCTTAAATCTCTCAACTGAAGCCGATGCCCTCTAGTTTTTGAATCCTCTACCCTGGAAAAAAATAATATGAGTGTTCACTTTATCCATGTTGTGTTTCAAGTTGAACACATGCCATGTTTCAGCTGAATGTGTTGGGTTTCAGGGGAATGTCAAAAAGTAGTATTAGAGGGGAATAGAGTCTAACCGATTTAATGAAGTGGTTGCAGAACTGAAGCATCATGAAGGATATTAGGGAGAACAGAACAAGAGGATGAGATTTTTAGAGGGAATGGGTAAGAAGTGTGAAGGCGGAACACAGGGATTGGGAGAGATGAGTACTGGGAGGGATTTAAAGACAAGAATGTGAATTTCAGATTTGAAGTATGTTGGGACCAGGGGCCATTGTGTGTTAGTGAGAATTAAGGTCAAGGATGAGAAGGATTTCATGCGAGACAGAATGCATATCTTGGTTTTGAATGCCCTAATGTTAAAAAGGTGGGGTGGCAGCCAATCTGGAAAGCAACGAAGTAATTGCCTCTGAAAACCACAAAGGTAGGTTGAAGGTTTCAGTGGTGATGGATTGGGATGAAATGAAAACTGTAGAAGATGTGGAGCAGCAAAGAGTGCTGCTCTTTCACAATAGAAATGATGTGGGGATTGAGATGCAAACTCAGGATGGTCTAAATAATGAACAATTTGGTTCAACCTTGGACAGTGGGTGCAAATAAAGCTGGATTCAAGGCCCGAAATGCAGCGTGGGGATTGTAACCACACGTAGCGTATTTGGAAACACAAGGAGCTACAGAAGCTGGTTTACAAATAAAGACCAAAGTACTGGAGTAATTTTGCAGATCAGGCAACATCTCTGGAGGTCATGAATAGGCAACATTTTGGGTCGCGATCCCTTAACTCTTTGTCTTGCCCCGACCTCTTTTCCAGCTTTCCTTCCACTCCTAAACCAGCCTGAAGAAGTGTCCTGACCTGAAACATCACTTATTCATACCCTCCAGAGATGATGGAGAGAACACTGAGTTACTTCAACATTTTGTTTATTTATATATGGTGTATTTGGTCTTTGTATTATGAGGCTTACACCTCCAAAAGATCACCAGTTTATTACATTGCCTCAGCCAGCGACTGCTAAACCCGAACCCATTACTTGGCTATCCTCTAATATGAGTAAGGCTGGCTGACCTCTCGATGTCCACTCACACCCCCCCTCCCATCCTCCACCTCATAACATTCAATTCAGCCCAGCCAAAACTGTTTCCTGTATCCCACCGTGAAGGATAAGCTGTCTCCAGGGCCCTGCTAATATTAATAGAGTTTCCCATCTGTAGGGTTGTGACACTGACCTCCATTTATATCTGAGATCAGAAATTCAATGTCCGAGGAACACAGATTCTGAACTCTGTGACACAGGGATAAAAATGATGAAACTGATGAAAGGTCATCGACCTGAAATGTTAACTCTGTTCCTAATCCACCATTATTACCTGACTAGCAGAGTATCGGCAACACTTTGTTTTTATTTCAGATTTCCAAAGCAACTGAGGTTCTTTGCTTTTGCAATGAAGCAGTATTATCAGGAGATAACTGAAGTTCAGCAGCAGATGGGTTAAAGCAATGGTACAAATGGTAATATTTAGGATTGCAAGTCTCAGATAGATTTAATTCCCTTCAGATGAAGATTAGTCAGAACATCAAACTTGGGTTAATAGCCAGCCACATGGATGGCAACACAAATGTACAGTGGGTAAAATAAATCTACACCGCTAACACTGAATTGATTAGGAAAATATGTGAAATAAGTAACAGAACATCTGTCTGGAGAAGGGACCCGACCTAAACGATCAACTAAACATTTCCCTCCACACATGCTGCCTGACCTGCTGAGTTCCACCAGAGGTTTGCTTTTTGTTCCAGCTCTGTAGTCTCTTCTCTCTAAAAAGGACCTTTAGAAATTATTTTACTGTTACATAAATTATTTTCAGTGTTAAATTCCATGGGTTAATAATTATGTTTGCAACACTTCACACTGTGGGTCTGATCCACAGACTACTACCACAACAATGCTTTATTTTCTATATTTCTTTCTTGCTGGCATCAGAAACCTGCTTGAGCTATGGGTGATGACCTTTTTTTTAAAGAATGCAGCTGTTTCAAATTAAAAGGCACCATTTAAGTGGTGCAAATTTGTTTACTTCAATCTTGGTTCCGAATAAAGATCCCACATCTGGTTACTATTTTAAACCTCCTCAGAAAAACGAAAGGATGCAAATCAATCTAATGTAAACAGATAAGGATCCCTGCTTTTCTAAAGCTCATGAACCTGGTGTTTCACTGAACGTGTGTGTGTGGAATAGTAACTTGAGATGGTGCCTTGTGACTTTTCAACTGCTTTAAGGCAGGGGTGCAGGCTGCTCAGGATATGACACACACTTCGGCTAATGTCGCCCAAAAGTATTAAAATTCCATCTAAAAATTATTCAAGAAGGACATTTTTGACTCTCGTTCACTGTTGTTAACATTGTTCCAATTCCTGGAGATTGTGCCCTGAGGCAGAAATAGTGGAAGAACGAACCGGCGGATATGAATATTTCAGAAAGGGCCACTTTGATGCCAACACCTTAACTCCGAGACACATGATCGAGGTCCAGTTCATTTTCTGGTGGATAGGCATAGTTATCAGCAAAAATAAGGGAGCGGGGGAATAAACTTTAAATCCGAAAGATAACTGTGGCCATATTTTTCAAAAATAGAACGATAACCATTTTATATTATATGTAATTAATATAATAATATTATAGTAATTAAAATGTAATTAAGGTCAGTAAACCTTAATGATGCACATAAAGGCAACCAAGATTGAACAATCCCACTGAATGAAGTGGGATAATTAAAGTAGGCCATGTCAAGACAAAATTCACACCAGTTTTGAAGTGAAATCTGTCCTTATTTTCCATGATTGCAATTTTTTAATTGGCATGTTGAGAAGAGTTGGGTGGAGCCCAGCAATTTCTCTGCCATTCTGACTGAGGGGCGAAAAGATATGATACCATGGGTAGTCGGGATTATTCAGTACGGAAACAGGTCTTCGACAGGCCAACCTGTCCCTGCCGACCAAGATGCCCATCTAAGCTGCTCCTATTTACCTGCAACTGGCCCATATCCCTATGACCCTTTCCTATCCCAATGTCTTCTTTGGTGGTGAGAGAGTGGAACTATAGTGTGATCTTGGGGTTCTATTCCAAATGTTTGAGTTTAGTTTATTATCACGTGTACTGAGGTACAGGGAAAGGTTTTTGTTGCGCGCTAACGAGTCAGCGCAAAGTCAATACATGATTACAATCAAGCTACCCAGTGTGCAGATACATGATCAATGGAATAACGTGAATAGCGTTTAGTGCAAGATAAAGACCAGTAAAGTCCGATTAAAGATAGCCCAAGGGTCGCAAATGAGATAGATAGTAGCTCAGGACTGCTCTCTAGTTGTTGATAGGATGGTTCAGGTGCCCGATAACAGCTGGAAAGAAACAGTCCATGAATCTGGAAGTGTGTGTTTTCACATTTCTATACCTTTTGCCCGGTAGGAGAGGTGAGAAGAGGGAGTGGCTGGGGTGCGACTCATCCTTGATTATGCTGGTGGCCTTGCCGAGGCAGCGTGAGGTGTAAATGGAGTCAATGGAAGGGAGGTTGGTTTGTGTGATGGTCTGGTTTGCTTCCACAACTCTCTGCAATTTCTTACAGTCTTGGGCGGAGCTGTTCCCAAACCATGCTGTGATGCAACCTGATAAAATGCTTTCTACGGAGCTTCTGTATCATCTGTATCCATAAATATTTGCAATGGCAGAAGTTGATAAAAGTCATGCTTTAAAAAAGGATGTCTGTGTGGTACCGGTACCAAAGACGCCGCACCTGAAGGAACTCAACAGCTCCAGGCCGGTGGCACTGGCATCACACCTGATGAAGACACTGGAGCGTCTGGTCCTCGCCCATCTCCGCCCCCTGGTGAGACCATCAATGGATCCGCTGCAGTTCGCCTACCAGACTCACATCGGGGTGGAGGATACCATCATCTACCGACGGAACAGAGCTCTCTCACACCTGGAGAAGCCGGATAGCACTGTGAGAATCATGTTTTTTGATATCTCCAGTGCATTCAACACCATCCAGCCGGGGCTTCTGGGGGGCAAGCTGGAGCGCACAGGAGTGGATCACCACCTCACATCCTGGATTCTGGACTACCTCACCAACCGACCACAGTATGTGAGTTCAAAGGACCTGGTCTCGGACAGGGTGGTCTGCAGCACAGGGGTTCCGCAGGGAACAGTGCTAGCTCCACGCTTGTTCACCCTGTACACTGCGGACTTCAGGCACAGCTCTGCAAACACATATCTACAGAAGTTCTCTGACGACTCTGCCATCGTCAGCTTCATCACAGGCGACGATGACAGGACGTACAGAGAACTGATCAAGGAGTTTGTGGACTGGTGCCAGCGGAACCGCCTCCGGATCAACGCGGGGAAAACCAGGGAGATGGTGTTAGATTTCCGCAGGCGCCGCCAGATCCCCCCAACACCAGTGAACGGACATCCAGGGAATGGACATCGGGAGGGTGGACTCATAAGTACCTGGGTGTTTACCTCAATAATAAATTGGACTGGACCGAAAACACCGATGCGCTCCCAAAAAGGGCCAGAGCAGACTTTATCTGCTAAGGAGACTCAGGTCCTTTGGAGTGCAGGGGGCACTCCTAAGGACCTTCTACAACACGGTGGTTGCATCAGCCATTTTCTATGGAGTGGTCTGCTGGAGCAGCAGCATCTCAGCGGCGGAAGGGAAGAGACTTGACAAGCTGGTCAGGAAGGCCAGCTCTGTCCTGGGTTGCCCCCTCGACTCAGTGCAGGCGGTGGGAGAGATGAGGATGATGGCAAAGTTAACATCGCTGCTGGACAACGACTCCCACCCCATGCAGGACACTGTCACTGCACTGAGTAGCTCCTTCAGTGACAGATTCCGTCACCCCAAGTGCGTGAAGGAGAGATATAGGAGGTCCTTCCTTCCCGCTGCTGTGAGACTGCACAACCAGCACTGCTCCCAGCAGACGAGTCAACTGTACCAGCTAAGGAATACAATTTATTCTTCTCTTTACTTTTATTTATAATGAATGATCTCTTGCTATCCACTTTGCTGCTGTAACATTGTAAATTTCCCCGGTGTGGGACGAATAAAGGAATATATTATTATTATTAAATATTTTACATTGTCACTAGCTGATTAAAGAGTGGAGTGGCGTTGCACATTCTCCCTGTAACCATGTGGGTTTTCTTCGGGTGCTCTGGTTTCCTCACACATCCCAAAGTTGTGCAGGTTTATAGGTAAGTTGGCCTCTATAAATTGCTTCTAGTATGTAAGGAGTGGATGAGAAAATAGGATAACATAGAACTAACGTGAAAGGGTGATCATTGGTTGGCATACACTCAGAGGGCAGAAAGGTCTGTTTCCATGTTGCATCTCTAAACTAACATGGACACGGTGGGCTGAAGGACCTGTTCATGTGCAGCTCAATCTAATATATAACTTTAGGTCGTGTGTAGCACCTGATCATAAATTTGGTCGGTAAAAAGTCAATAAAGAAAAATAATTAGGGTTTTTGTGAGGATGTTCTTGATGTGAAATGTGCTGAATATTTTAAATGAGATTCTATGGGTCAGGGGCAATGGTGGAAAAATATGGGATTGTGAAAAAAATGTTATCTGCTTTGATAGGAATGTTGCTTTTTTCATCCATTGGATGAACAACTTACTTCATTCCTATTTTAAATTATTATAATCTGCAGTGCCTTGTGAAATTTGAGGTTAACTTGCTTCAATTGAGTTATGTGTACTTTAACAAATGAAATACATGAGAACAGATCTTGGTGTGAAATTCTTTGAATCAGTCTTTATAAAACTCTATCTAATTGCATAATTACTAGATACCTCAATCGGGCTTAATGAGTCTTACTATCTTGCACAGGAAACTACACATATCAGTTCACAGACTCAAGGGATTGTTGTTGTGTCACCGTATCCTGTTCTGAAATCAGTATGGCATTGTGCAGCTTTCTGCTAAAAATATTTCTGAAAAGAGGCAAAGAGGAGGCAAGTTTCCAAATGTAACATAATCTGCATTGTAAACAAATCCCTTTCTGAATGTTTCCTTAAAACAATTGACCAGAATCCAATATTCTAACACCTCCACTAGAATCTGGAATTGTATAGACCTCACATTTACCAAACATAAATGGGGCAACTTTGTCCCAATTACTCCTTCTGAAGTACATTATTTCTTTATTTGTTCTTACATGCAATGTATTCTTAATTTGTAAACCATTTTTTCCCTGAAGATGCCCAAGATTATGCTTTGTCAAATATATATTGTGTTGGTCACTTCAGAAAAGTTGATATTTTTGGTTGAAATTGATTATAAAAGTTGAGTGAATTTCTACCTCTGATTCTGACATTGTTTAGGCATTACCACAGGTTTAATTCATGCCTTTTTTCATAAAAATGGGTGGTCACTTCAACAGATTACTGCAAAGTGATGAACAGCAGTGGCATATGTCCTGGTTAGAACTTGCATGAATATGACCTGTACTTGTCAAATGTGGACACTGTCAAGTTGCAATTTAGAAAGTAATACACAATAACAAAATTTGGTGGAGCTCTGGTAGATGATATGTCCTTTGAAGAGAGGATTAAATCACTGGATTCTATCTTTGTGACCCCTTTGAAGTCCAAAATTGTCAAAAACAACAGCTGGTGTAGCTCATTTTGTTTTCTTTCTGACTTTTTTGTATTCCAAAATTAATCCTTATTCATTATATATATATATATATATATAGGAAATAAAAATAGTACATTGCTTTGTTTACATTTATAGTATGTTCATTTTATCCATTCATATCATATCATATCATATATATACAGCCGGAAACAGGCCTTTTCGGCCCACCAAGTCCGTGCCGCCCAGCGATCCCCGCACATTAACATTATCCTACACCCACTAGGGACAATTTTTACATTTACCCAGCCAATTAACCTACATACCTGTACGTCTTTGGAGTGTGGGAGGAAACCGAAGATCTCGGAGAAAACCCACGCAGGTCACGGGGAGAATGTACAAACTCCTTACAGTGCATCATTCGTAGCGTTGTTAAATCTATAAATTCAGAATGTGCTCAAGTCAGTACATTTGTCATGTCATCAAGTTACTACATTGTATGTACAAAACTCCAATGCCACACATGCAGCCACTTCTGAACCATATACCCTTCTAGTGTAGGTTCAATGGTTCAATGGTGCTTTATCGTCACATTTGCAAATACACAGTGAAATTATTTTCTTACAAGCAGTCCCGCAGAGTATTGCCATACCTAAGCACAACCCGATTAACAAAGTCTACAGTTTACTGAGCCCGCATGCAAGAGGCGCCATGCTTTGGCGCCATTTTCAAAGTCCAGTCCAAGCTCTAGTGGAATGGCATCCTTCCACCACAACCCACTGTCTTCGATGGGTAAGCCAGTTCTGAATTCAAATTCATTGTGGATCCCATGCATCTTTGCCTAGACCAGCCTACCACGAGGGACCTTGTCAAATACCTTTCTAAAGTCCAGGTAGATAACATCCATTGCCCTACCCTTATCGGTAACCTTCATCACCTCCTCAAAAAAACTGATCAACTTAGCGAGGTGAAAGACGGAATGACTATCATGGTGCAGGAGTGAGCCACATCCCACATACTGCCACATGGATATTAGAAATAACAGTTGTAACAAGCATGTGAGAAGCATGATCCAATGGAGATCTCCGAATAATGTTATGCTATTGACCGTACCCCCTTCCAGAGTCCAAGCTTAAGCCAATGCATTAAGCATTGTTATAAATATATAAGGAGATGTTATAAGTAGATGTTATAAATTTCTCCATACCGTCACGTGTAGGAGATAATTCTGT
This sequence comes from Rhinoraja longicauda, assembly GCF_053455715.1. NCBI lineage: Eukaryota > Metazoa > Chordata > Chondrichthyes > Rajiformes > Arhynchobatidae > Rhinoraja > Rhinoraja longicauda. Next base: position 34,801,550 of record NC_135962.1, on the reverse strand, counting down.
ATCAACCTATATTTGAAAGACTAATTTACTTTGCTAAGTCTCTTTTTCGAAGGGGTTTAGCTGTCAACGATCACTATTTCAAATGATTCCCAACCAAAGAGGAGATATCTTCAGCTAATAAAGCAGTTAAAGCACAGTTGTATTTTAAAAATGAAGCACATTTAATTCTGAGGAATAAGTTCTAACAGGGATTATAATTTGCAAAGGATTGCCAAAACCATAGTAAAGTTTTATAATATTAGAAAGACATAGTTGCTGCAGCAATGAGTTGCTGACAAACAAGTCACCTGTCGTAGAAGGAAGATTATCGGTGGAGATCCTTTTTGGACTAAGGCCAAGAAGTGAATTATATTTCGTCTTTGTAACACCTCAGTTTCAGTTTCAGTTTAATTTATTGTCACGTGTACTGAGGTACAGTGAAAAGCTTTTGTTGCGTGCGAACCAGGCAGTGGAAAGACAATACATGATTACAATCGAGCCATTCGCCGTAAACGAATACATGATAAGAGAATATCTCTTAGTGCAAGGTAAAGCCAGTAGTCCAATCAAAGATAGCCCAAGGTTCCCTGATGAGGTAGATAGTAGTTTAGGACTGCTCTCTGGTGTGGTAGGATGGTTCAGTCATACTGTCTTCTAACATTTATACTGTTTTCTTATAGGGAGACATCATTTGCTTGAGATGTTTACAGATACATTAATCAGGTCAAGTGGATGGAATGACTTAATGAAGTTACCATAGACCCAGTTTTTCTTGATTACTTCACAGTCTTGATAAGGTTAACGTGAACCTTTTTTGTTTCTTTTGGTGGGGTCAGGAGGATCATAATTTTAAAGTCATCAAGGTTAGCATTGTTTCTCTTGATCATGTCAAGAGTATGGGCAAAGTGTAGTGGTTCACTTTTAACAGAATTAACAATAATAATTATGAACCTTGGTCAGATTCTGCTGCTGTGCCAGAAAGCTGAGGTTCACAATAAGCCTTTTGGACATAATAAACGAGTAGCTCTTTTGGGCCTGGATAGTGACTATCCATCACTTTAAAGTAGCAATGCCTTTTATGTGCAAATTATTGGGCAATCACTTGTTGATGTCTCTGGAGAAGGACATTGTGCTGGTGGATCAATGTAGACAAATTGCCCTTTTTTGTGAATGCCTCACATATCTGTGAGAAGGGTACCTTTGACACGTCCAATAGGAATAAGGACTCTTGGTAGAGAGATTATGTAGAAGGGGAGCTTACATTTCTCCTTTAATGTAGTGGTTAAAGTCGCCAATGTTGTGAAATATATTTGCTTCAATTTCAGAAACAATGTAACTTCAGTTTATTCAGTAGTGACACAAGGGACTGCAGGTGCTGCATTCTTGAGCAAAACACAAAGTGCTGGAGTAACTCAATGGATCAGGCAGCATCTGTGGAGAGAATGAACAGGCAACATTTTGGGATGGGACCCACCTTCAGAAGAAACATCTCTCTATCCCCTTCACAGACACTGTCTGACCCACTGAGTTACTCCAGCATATTGTGTTTTGCTCAGTTTATTCAAATTCAGTTCCCGAATGGACTGCACTAAAAGCACATTCAAGTCTCCATTCCAATTCAGTGTGTCGGTAATGTCAGTGTGAAATGGGCACAATGTTTGGAAGAATGGTTAACCTGTCATGTTTGCACTATGCCAGTTAAAAACGGAGGTCGCTGTTCATTTTATTGTTTCTGGCCACAAGGTGTAAAGGAGTGGTAAGAAAAAGTGGTTCCTTCGGCATTGTAGTGGAAACATTTTAAAGATCATTCAGCGTAGGTATACAAGCCCAATCGCTTCAGCCTTTCAACATACGACAGTCCCGCCATTCCGGGAATTAACCTAGTGAACCTACGCTGCACGCCCTCCATAGCAAGAATATCCTTCCTCAAATTTGGAGACCAAAACTGCACACAGTACTCCAGGTGCGGTCTCACCAGGGCCCGGTACAACTGTAGAAGGACCTCTTTGCTCCTATACTCAACTCCTCTTGTTATGAAGGCCAACATTCTATTGGCTTTCTTCACTGCCTGCTGTACCTGCATGCTTCCTTTCATTGACTGATGCACTAGGACACCCAGATCTCGTTGAACTCCCCCTCCTCCTAACTTGTAATTTACAGAGGCCAATTAACCCACCAACCCGCACATCTTTGGGATGTGGGAGGTAACCCAAACACCTGGTGGAAACCCATACAGTCACAGGGAGAACTTGCAAACTCCACACAAACAGCATTCAAGGTTGGTATCAACACAGGTCTCTGGCACTGTGGGGCAGCAGCTATACCAGTTGTGCCACTGTGCTGCCCTCATGAAATTTCATGGAATGAGTTGGATGCAGATGCCTGTGCAGATGGGGATCTCAGGAGGATACTGAGATGGATTATCTGTCTTGGCAAAAGAACAAAGCACCTTTATTGTGACTTTTACTATGACAGTACAACACTCTTGACTCTACTAATTCCATGACAATTTGCAAGGATTTATGGTAGGCTCAGCTGGGAAAAAGGATTGCATTTATAAAGCTCCTTAAATTACCTCAAGGTGCTCCATTGCCCAAGAAATGCCTATTGAAGAATGGCCATTGTTGAATGCTGTAGAAATTGTGATTTGGGGTTCTGGGCACTTAGGTGTACTCCAAATTAACACTACTGTTGGATTGTATTCAAACTTATTGGTGTGGGTTTATTATTATCACGTGTACTGAGATACAGCTTTTGTTTGTGTGTTATTCAGTCAAATCAGATCGTACTATACATGAGTACAATCATGTCATGCACAAGTACAACAGATCAAATACCAGTGCAGAATGTAGTGTTACAGCATTGTAGTGTGACAAGTGCCACAGAAAATGAAGAATGTTCACATTGGAGTTGGTTATATGCTATGGGACAATGACAAAGAATTTTTGGGAGGGGTCTTGGTCAGACTATTCATATTGTCACAGAAATTTCCCTCTGCAAAGCAAAGTCACTCAAGCTTACAACTCAGTTTCACTCCAATGTATTTAAAGAACTTTCAGACCATTTCAGTGATTATTCCTTTGGGCAAGAACTTTAGTTGCTAAAGTGGCTGTAGGTTTTCTCCTGTATCTGGAGATTGGGTGGATAGTATCTCTCCCATGTTTCATGTCAACTTCAAAACGCTTGAAGTTTGGGAAAGGACTGATATCACGCTTTGACATCGAGTTCTCAACGTCTTTATCGGGAACAGCCTGCCGTGAACATGCTGCCTGGCTGATTATCTTTCCTTTAGTTATTGCCCATGTGTTTTCTCAAGGAAGGCACGTGTTCTTTATCAAGATGGCTGCAAATTGACCTAAGATCAAAACTGGAGCGTTGCATTCAGGCTGCTGTTGTGATGCACAGTCAGCAGATAGGAGAGCAGCTGACCCGTATTAATATTGGGACGAAATCACATGATAATGCCAAGGAATTACAAAGCCAAGTAAGAAAAAAACAATCCATGTTTGCTACAGGACCCATCGTTATTTATCTTACAAAAAATACCACAGATGTTGGTCTGAAATAAAACAGTCGTGGTTGAAATATTTCGTAAACCAAGCTTTTTTTTTCTGTGTAAGAAGGAACTGCAGATGCTGATTTAAACCAAAGATCGACACAAAAGCTGGAGTAACTCAGCGGGACAGGCAGCATCTCTGGGGAGAAGAAATGGGTGAGGTTTCGGGTCGAGACTGGTCACGACCCGAAATGTCACTCATTCCTTCTCTCCAGAGATGCTGCCTGTCCCGCTGAGTTACTCCAAGCTTTTTGTGTCTATCTTTTTTTATTGTGGGTGGATTGGGGATTAAAGTTTCAGATCGACTACGTGGGAGAAAAGTTAACGATGAGGCAGGTTTTAAGATGCAGAGAAAAGTGCAAGAGAGAAGAAAGTGGGGGGGGGGGGGGGGGATTAGATTGAAGGACAGGTGAGAACCAGGAACCAATGGAGCTGACAAAAGGTTATAGGGTCTGTTCACAAAATGCTGGAGTAACTCAGCAGGTCAGGCAGCATCTCGGGAGAGAAGGAATGGGTGACGTTTCGGGTCGAGACCCTTCTTCAGACTGATGTGGGGGCGGACCCTCCGGGAGTGGAGGTTGGAGCGCATTTCACATGTTCCAGATGCGAACCTTCTGTATGATGTTCAACGCGCCCCCATTTCATTTGCCCTGTTCTCTCTCATTGCCTTCCGATTCCGCGCTCATCCTGCCCTATCTGACCTTTCCTTGTATAGTATCTAGGACCTGCTTTTCTGCGACTGGCAACATGTTTGACCTTTAACGTTTACCATTGCTGATGAAAAGTCATTGATCGGAACCCCTCACTCCGATCCTGCCCGGTCTGACGAGTATTTTTTTGTGCTTGGCATCTTGCATCTACTTGAATGAAATGTCGACCCAGCTCTGGTTGTCTGGCCTCTTCCAGTGCCGATTATTATTATTGCCACTCTACCTGCGGATTCAAGCCGTAAAGCAATTAGGTGCTGCCCCACCAATCTGAAGAAGAGTAGACTCCAAATGCTGGAGTCACTCAGCGGGTCAGGCAGCATCGCCGGAGAAAGTTGCTCCGGCATTATGTGTCTATCCACTGAGATACTCCAACACTTTGCATCTGTAGTTCTTTCTTAATGCAGCCTGGAGAAGGATCTTGTCCCGAAACGCCGTTGTGCATTCCCACCACAGATGCTGCTGAGCTCATTGTTACTGCAGCACCTTTTCTGTTTTGCTCAAGATTCCAATACCCGTAGTTCATTGTGTCTGCAGCCATTACCACTGGGATCAAACAATCCAGATTTGTAAACCGCCAGGCGATAATTTAGTGTATCCGAAGCCACGTGGAATCCCTGTCATAATACGTTTACAATTCTGTTATAATTATAGGTTTGCTTTTGAAAATTAATTTTGCATTTGATCGTCCCCCGTCTCCTCCCCACTGTTTTCCATTAGAGTCATAGAGTTCATACAGCATCGAAACGGGCCCTTCAGCCCAACTCGTCCATGCAGATCAAGATGTCCCATCTGAGGTAGCCCCATTTGCCCCCGTTTGGTCCATACCCCTCTAAACCTTTCCTGTCCATGCACTTGTCCAAGTGTCTTTTAAATGCTATTATGGCACCTGGTTCAACTACCTCCTCTGGCACTTTGTTTCACATACCCTTCCTCCCCTGAGTTTAAAAAGTTGCCTCTTGGGTTCCTATTAAATCTTGCATCTTTCATGTGCCCTCTGCCCTCTGTGCCCTCTGATTTTTTTTTTTTGATTTCCCATCCTGGATAAAATTCTCTGTGCAACCACCACCTTTATTCTCCTCGTGATTTTATACACCTCCATAAGATCATTCCTCAGCCTCCTGCGCTCCAAGGAACCGTCCGAACCTACCCAACCTCTCCCAAAAGCTCAGGCTCTATGAACACACCAACACCCTCGTAAATCAACCTGAAGAAGGGTCTCGCTCGACCCGAAACGTCACCCATTCCTTCTCTCCAGAGATGCTGCCTGACCCGCTGAGTTACTCCAGCTTTTTGTGATTACTCTCGTAATTCTTCCCTGCACTCTTCATTTTATGGATTTTAAATGATAAGAACGTTTTAAAAGAAACACGAAGCGGCACTATTTCCGCAACCTTCTGCTTTGAAGTGTTTTGAGTTGATTTTTTATCTCCCGGAGGAGAGGACCTGCCCCTTTAACAAAGGTGGTGTCCGGGCGCTGTTTGATGTGGCCGCTCAGCTCCACCAGCACAGTTCGATCAGAGAATTGGAGAGGCGGGCGCGGACTCACGCACAGACAGACGCGTTTGGTTGCCTCTGTATTTGAGTCAGGAGGGAGGGAGAGCTGTCATCGGCCGGGGTTGCTGCTGCTGCTGCTGCTGCTGCCACCGCCGCCTGGGCAACATTGAGAGGAGAAGAGTGTAGTTTGTGATCCTCATCCCGGGGAAAACAGTGGATTAAAAATAGCCCTTGCATCAACGGAACAAAAGAACACTGCGGGGAAAGCCGCCGGGGGATTGTTGCAAGATTGAACCCGAGCTGTTGCAACAGACGGTCGGTCGCTCGTTTCACGATGCCTGTTAACGGGACTCGGCATCCGATGAAGCTGGAAGGAGAGTCCCGGAACCGGGAGAAGGCAGAGGCTGAGAGCGACCGCAGTCGGACCCGGGACCGGTTCGAGGCCACCTTGGCTGGACTGGGAGAGCTGGATTTCTTGAAGCACAGACAGGAGTACTTGGTTCGGGGTGCAATGGAATTACTGAAAGCCTCTGAGAAGCCGGCAGCTCTGAAAGACGAAATAAGAAAGGCTTCTCAAGGGGAACTATATTTGACCCCTGAGGAAAAGCAATTAGAAGATAACATCCTCATGTTGAGGAAACAATTGGTGAGACATTGAAAAGAAGCTCTTTTATTGCAGTAAAGAAATATTATTAGTGTGTTATTCTTAGTGTGTCAGCGGTACATGTGTGACATTAATTGTACATCTCCCCCCCCCAACATTATCCTATATTTTCATTAGCTCCTTCAGCGTCATACTCTGCAACGTGGCTGGTAAAATCGCACTAGTAAGACCATTGTAGCCAAACGGAATCCACCGTTCTCAAGGACATTGTCGCATTGCAAAAAACCGAGACTTATTTTACCGGTATATAAGTCTTTTAATGGTTTCCGCATTTACTTTGAGTGACCCTGTGTGCCATGTTAATTGGTGATTTACGTACAACTGAATTTCATGATCCCACTGAACAAGCAAAGGCAGAAAAAAAAGTCACGGGTTTAGTTGGGAGTTGGAACTTTTTTTCTCGGCCCGTTGTCTGCAGATTCTAGGATTGTAGATGTGTGCGTGTAACAAAAACACACACACACACACACAGAGGACTAAGTGGATCAGTTTACATTTGCACAGAGTAACAGTCTAACAGAGTAACATTCTGTTGTAGAAGGCGTATTATAGAGGGAGCTGGTCGTTAATGAGAAATTGCAACTCGGGGCATTTGCTACGAGTTCGACTGGTCTTTTAAAACGATAAGAGGAGTCATGACTTTTTACAACAAAAAATGCAATAAAACGACTTCCTGCTAATGAAATAACAGCAAAATACTAATCTCTTCCTCGGAGGAGGTCCAGCCGTAGGGTTTAAAGCCATTTGGTCGGTTGTAATAGACATAACTAACTTTACAAGCAGTCTCCTGCAGAGCTGGGAGCTGGAGCCTCTGTTTATATTACTGATCAGCTGACAGAGAGAGAGCTAGAGCGGACTGGTCTCTTTCTGTGCAGTGTGGCTGCGTCGTTGCTTGAACAATGGAACGGGCCGTCGCTTGACAAAACTGTGTATTCAATCACACCCAAATTACCGGTAGAGCGGCGGTCGTGACCGAATGTAAATGTTATTGGGCCTTGGCCATTTAGCTCCAAATTTCAATATTAATTTTTTTTTAAATGAGGGGAGGGACCCGCAATCACTTGGATCGGTATTTCTAGGTGTATTATAGATAATTCGGTGGGCCTTGGGATAAAATGTCATGTCAGCGCTTTTAAAAAATGAGATGAATTCAATCAGCGGGGAGTAACGCCCAGATATTGTGTGTCAATTGCTAATGATTCACCGGTTTATCAATGACATTGAACTTCTTGTCCCCTACAGAACGATCGAATTCATTGCGGATATTGGCCCTGAGGTTTATTTTGGGGGGTTTAAAAACATACATAAAAAAAAATATAAAAGCTCACATTGAGGACGAATATCTGCAGAATAAAGTTCTGTTTAAAATGCAGGAACAATCATCGCTAGCCATTAACTCCGACAATCCTGTGTGCATAAGATGGCCCGCTGCCAACAATGAAAAATGTTCCCCTTTCACGAATTTCATCTCTCGCGTTTGAATCGAGTAACTGTAAAGAGTATTTTCATTTTCGTTTGTCGCTGTTTTATTGTAGGAATAACTAACTGCATTCAATGGTTCCCTCGTGGGACCGGCGATATTTAACGATTTTTCTTTCAATTATGTGAACAACTTGTTCATGTATTCTAGAATTTCCAAGAGAAAATATGCCGCAGATATGATTTAAGCAGGGAGTGGAATGATTTACAAATTAACCCCTGTTGAAATCGGCGTTGAATGCTGGCCTTTTGGTCTTGCCTGGAACACACCTGTGTTCGGTGATGTGAGTGCGGTAACGTCAGTACAAGGGCAGAATTAATAGCACTTCGCATTCGCCGAATTACGTGGTAAAAGACTGAACGACATCTAGTTCTGCAATTGATTAAAAGGTATTTGCTGCTCTATCGTTTCAGAACTGTTTGAGGAGGAGAGATGCTGGCCTCATTAATCAGCTGCAGGAACTGGATCGACAGATCAGTGACCTTCAGCTGGATGCAGAGAAAGATCCACATAACAACCTAGAAACGGACAGCAGACCCAGTTCAGGTCAGTCTGCTTATGGTGGACATCTGGATATGCATATCAAAGGGTGATTTACATCAGTACGACCACTTACATACCCTTGGAACACTAAATATCCCTTCCTGCTCTCAAATCTATTTCCTTATCCATTAGATCATGTTGTATTAAAACCCTGGTCTGGAATTTGATGACAAATTCAGCACAGCAGTGATCTGAGAAATTTTGCATTGTCCCTTATTTTTTCCTTTGTGTGCATGGATTTCAAAGCCATTAGACATGAAGTATTGATAAGCTGTTTTTTAACCAAGTTGTCAGGGTGCAGTTACTTTAGCTAAACAGTTTGTTGTCCAGTTAACAGAACTGTCATCTGACAGCCAGTTATTTTTCCAAGAACATAAATAATACCGTTCACATAATCAGATTATCTCAGAAGGGAATTGCATCTGAGGTCTATGATTTTATCTAGACAAATGTAACAGAACGATCTCCCACAAAAGACGATGGGTTAACAACATACTCTTAATCTGTTATTGGATGCCCAGCATACCAAGAGAATTCTTTTCTCTTCAAATTATTATAAAATCTATTATATTGCAGCAAGGAAGGTGAATGTAATTTCTGACTAACATGCCATCTGATAAACCGCAGTACTTCCATGCCACGTTAAGTGGTCAGGTTCTGGATCATGAACTGGTGACCTTCTGATTTGGAGACTACTTCGAATTACATTTTTTTTCCTTTATCCCTCTAGTTTTGGCAGGGTATTCCACTTTAAAAAAAAAGCTGTTCTGCTTTGGGTTTCCCAATGGGTTAGTAGATAAGTGTATTGTCCTCTGTATTAGTAACCCACCCAGAACTATGGATCTGGAAGGTGCATTTAAACCTTGCTCTGTTTCATTAACTAATACCCACCAGGACTGGTCATGGAGTTATGCAGTACAGAAACAGACCCTTGGGGCCAACTGTCCATGTCAATCAAGATGCCCCATTTAAGCTAGTTCCATGTGCCCGTATTTAGCCCATCTCGTTCTAAACCTTTCCTATCCTGTTTATGTGTCTAATAAATGCTGTGATAGTACCTTTCTCAATGATCTCTTTTGGCAGCTTGTTCCATATGCTCACCACCATTTGAGTGAAAAAGTTGTCCCTCAGGTTCTTATTAAATCTTTCCTTTCTCACCATTAACCTATGTCCCCTGGTGCTTGATTCCCCTACCCTGGGTAAAAAAAACACTGTATTCACCCACAGTGCATTCACTGATTGTGAACAAGGCCTTATAGGTTATAGCAAATTTGGAGTATCAAGTAGACTTGTTAATCCTGACCATGGTCCCTTGCAGACATTTATTTATGTCAACTGAGAACTGTACAAAAACTGGCTCTTGTTTCAATGTTTCCATGGACCATTGGCCTCTTCTTCAGGAAAGAGAATTGGGAAAGGTTGAGAAAATGTCCCAATGCACACAAATACTAAGCAGGTAAAGATAATTTCAAGAATTGTTGACGTGTTTGGATTGCTCTAAATGTTAAAGCATCAAGGATGAACAAATTTGTTTGTATAAAATACTGCAAAATAAGTAATGTGGTTACCTTGTGGATACTAGGCATTTTAAAAGTTAATGTTTGAATATACATCAAAAGCTATTCTTAAGCCGTTTGATTGGTAAGAACTTTTACAAATGAGTACATCTATTTTTTCCAGTTCTTTCTTTTTTGCCATATTGAGCGGTAATCTCAGTTTGTGTAAAGTGGATGCTGTGGCACAGAAATAACCCATTAGGCTTATCTTCTCTGTTCTGTTGCTCAGCCAGAACAATACAAAAGTAAACTCATTAACTTGCTATCTCCACCATTGCCCTCTACTTGTCTCTGCTTCAGCATTTATCTAGATTACTTTCAAAGGTGCATTGGTTTTCCATGCACTGACAATATCCCATATTTACAATATTTCCCTAACTTCTACCCCTGCTTCCTTAGTTCCAACTTTACAATAATGTTCCTTTGCTACTGATGTCATAAACCAGGAGATCAAAATCTTTGTAGAAACAAGGAACTTCAGATGCGAGTTTACAAAAAAAGACTTCCAGTCCTGGTGTAACTCAAAGGATCAAGCAGCATCTCTGGAGAACATAAATAGGTGATGTTTCACGTTGTGACTCTTCTTCAGACTGATTGTGGTGGGGGGGAGGGGGGAATGAAAGAAAGCTGGAAGAGAGGGGTGGGACAAAGCCTTGTGGGTGTAGGTGGATCCAGGCGAGGGGTGTTTTTGAGAGGCAGATGGTTGAACAAAGGCCAGAGATGAAAACACTGAAGGTGTGAGACTAAAGGATTGAAGAGTTTTGAACTGTGAAGCTAGAGGAAGGAATGTAGGGGGAGGGGGACAATAGGTGGGAGCCCAAGTGGGGCACAGGGGAGGTGGTAAGGGTGGGGTTTATATTCACCTAAAATTTGAGAATTCAATGTTCATACCATTGGGTTGTAAACTACCCAAGCTGAATCTGAGGTGCTGTTCCTACAGTTTGCACAAACTGGAAGAACAGCACTTAATATTCCACTTGGGTAGCTACAACCCAAACATATGAACATTGAATTCTCCAATTTAGGGAACTTCAAGCCCTCCCCCCCCCCCCCCCCCGCCTTCTCTCCCCTGTGCCCCAACTGGATTTGCACCTATTTCGCCTCACCCCCTTTCCCCTTCCATCTACATTCCTTACTCTAGCTCCACAGTTTGCAACTCTTCAATCCTTTTGTGTCACACCTTCGGTCTTTTCATCTCTGGCCTTTGTCCAACCATCTGCCTGGCAAAGCCACCCCCCCCCCCCTCACCTCCATCCACCTATTATTTGCCATGCTTTGTCCTGCCCCTCTCTTCCAGCTTTCTTACCCCATCTATTACTATCAGTCTGAAGAAGGGGCCCGATCTGAAACATTACCTATCTATGTTCTCCAAAGATGCTGCCTGACCCTTTGAGTTACTCCAGCACTCTTTTTTTGATTAAAATCATTGCCCATTTGTTTATCATTGTAAGAACGTTTTTATTAGAAATTTATTTTTATCATTAAGTGAAAATGATCCAAATATTTCAAAGTTACACCCAAAATGAAGCCCAAGTTCTTTCAGCTTTAAATGAAGCAAATGTTAAAAAAGTTTGAACTAAACTTCCTTTTCAAGAAATGCAGTACCCGAATCAAATGTGAAGACCTAAAATTCTCAAACTGCATTCTCTTGAGCAATACCGCGTCATGTACACAAATTAGTGTGCCTGAGCGCTAAAAATCAAGTAATTTATAACAAATTTATGTGAACTGGCTAAATAGAAAATTTCAACTTGCTTTTTTAAAATTTACCAGGGTTTTACGAACTGAGTGATGGAGCCTCTGGATCACTTTCCAATTCCTCTAATTCAGTTTTCAGTGAGTGTTTATCTAGTTGTCACTCCAGCACCTGCTTCTGTGGCCCTCTGGACGCATCACTGAACATCACGGATGGACGGCCCAAGTCAACAGGTAAGCGGCCTGTGAACTGGACGTTAGGATTGGGAAAAAAATTGTCATTAATCATAAGTGATAGGAGTAGAATTACGCCATTTGGTCCATCAAGTCTACTCCGCCATTCAATCATGGCTGATCTATCTCTCCCTCCTAACCTCATTCTCCTGCCTTTTCCCCATAACCTCTGACTAATCTTGTAATGTGATGGAGAGTTCAACTAAATAATACACAGATGCCACCATGTCAAATAAATACTTGTTTTATTTCAGTAGATGAATAATGAACTAGCAAAGAAGATGGGCATCTTTGTCCAGCTGGTCGATTTTGATCTGACAAATAGGGAGAGAGGGGGGATGGGGTGGAGGGGGGTGGAGGGGGAGGGGAGTGGGGAGAGAGGGGAGTGGGGGAGGCGAGGGTGCTGCACCAATGCAGGAGAGGTTTGGGCCCAACGGGTCCACTTGGTCTAGTATTCAATAAATATTTGAGATTTATATCAGTAGCTGAATATTGGAGAGGCAAGGAAGAAAGATATTTTTGTCCAGCTTGTCCTTTTGAAGACTATCTTTGATTGGACCATTTAATGGCTTAGGCTTTTGATTGCAAGTCTCTGTCCAAGGTTAAACTAGTCCCCTCAATGCTGGTTCATGACAGGCAATTAATTTATATAATTATGCTTGGGTCTGGGGAAATCATTTTTGTCTCCGAAACACCTTGGGTTCAGAAAGAACACCTATTTGGTCCCGCTTATAATCTATCTAGATGTACTTGGAGAGCGCCACATTATGTGGAATGAAAATCGCTCCCTGAAAACTTCCTAATGAAACTTTAGAACCATTGCAATGGGGGACGTAGATGCACGTTTTTAATATAAGCTCTTTATAACGTGCAAAACTCAAAATGATGGAGAACTCAGCGCATCGGGCAGAATCTGTGGAGGGAAAGGATAGATGACGTTTTGGGTTGAGACCGTTCTTCAGACTGAAAAATAATCTGGAAGAGGGACCCGTCCTGAAACATTGTTTGTCCATTCCCTCCACAGAGGCTGCCTCACACGCATTGTTCTTCCAGCATTTTGTCTTTTGCTCAAGATTCTAGCATCTGCAGTCACCTTGTGTCTCTTTACAATTTGGATTGTTTCTGAAAGTGGTATCAAAATAAAATGATCATTCCAGATGTTATATTTTTGGAAGCATATGTGCTTATAATTTCAATGTAAGGGCTTGGGTTGAAGTCTTTCATTTCAAATCAATGAGCATAGGTGAGTGCATAAGCCTTCCATCACCACCGGGAGCAAGTTGACATTTGGCACTTTGGATTTCTAACATCTTGTCCTGTGTATTTGGAAACAGGGACTGCTACAATGCAAAGGCATAAGAGTGGCTGTCATATTCTTCACACAGAGAGTGGTGAGTCTGTGGAATTCTCTGCCACAGAAGGTAGTTGAGGCCAGTTCATTGGCTATATTTAAGAGGGAGTTAGATGTGGCCCTTGTGGCTAAAGGGATCAGGGGGTATGGAGAGAAGGCAGGTACAGGTTACTGAGCTGGATGATCAGCCATGATCATATTGAATGGCGGTGCAAGCTCGAAGGGCCGAATGGCCTACTCCTGCACCTATTTTCTATGTTTCTATATTCGCTGCCACGTGGTAATAGAGTGGATCTTGAGTTGGTTGATCAAGCTCAGATGAGATTGTTTCCGTTACTGTATTGCTAGCTATGACTCTATCTGGCCCACCACTAGGTGTTCCATCTTAGACTTGATTAGTAAATCCCATGCATCTGAGCTAAGGAATTCTGAGTATTTCAAGTGCCATATTAGGGAAAGGAAGACAAAGAGCTTGGCTGGTACTCAAAGTTAGTGCTGAAGTTATGCCAAAGTATAGGCATATACTATGGCACTGTTCCTCAAATGACATAAAACAATCTCTATATCCTTTGAGTTAGATTATAAATATGATTTTGAAGAATAAAAGTTAACCCCAGTGTCTTGCCAAACACTTATTCATCAACATTACTTGGGGAAAAATTGATTCGCTTTTGCTATCACACGTTTGTAGAAGCTTACTATACATTACGATATGCATGTTGCAACATTAATTTAACAACTGTAAAACACAGTGACACACGATCTTAAACAGCCAAATTGTGCAAACAAATAACTTGCAAGTCAACAACAGGTACCTTTTTTTACATGGTAAAAGTCCCAGGATGTTGTATGTATTCATTGCAATTTAATCGTCGTTTCTTTGGATGGATGACCAAAAATGTTGGGAGCTGGATTTTGAGGAGCATCTTTGAAGTACAAGTATAAAGGAAGAGAGAGAGTGTTGTTTCCAGGGGATCTGGGAGCATGGCTCTACCTTCTGCAAGACTGCGACATTGAAGTCAATGAATTGAGATGTTTGACTCCTGTTTTCTTATTTGCAGAGGATTTAATTGGCTGGAGGGATTATGGAGAGGGGCTGCTCGAATGCCAATATGCCGGCGTTGTTCGACGTTCGTTCTCTGCACCCTATTCCAGTTCACTTGATGTGGTTGCCGACATTCACCCCAAGTATCAGTGTGACTTGGTTTCCAAAAACGGTAGTGATGTGTATCGGTACCCGAGCCCTCTGCATGCAGTAGCTGTACAAAGTCCAATATTTTTCCATCCTGCAATCGGGAGCGTTAAAGAGGAAGGGGAGAAGCCTCCTCGTGATGTGAGTGCTTCACCAATGGCACTGGAGTGTGAATCTGAAAAAACTGAGCCCACTGTTCCAGCCCCCCAGGTCAGTTCTTGTCCAGTTGTGCACCCTTCTACAATGAAAAAGCTGGATAATTATATACTCGGCCTCCTTCAGAAGAAAATCCCGCCTCTTAGAACCAATAAACCAAGGACCAGCCTCAACACAGATCCTCTGAAGGGGATCTTGAGGCAAGGTAGTATCTGTGCCAAACAAACAGTGGTGCCTGTTAACACCGATTTGAAAGTGCGAAGAAATCTTCATACCCATTGTCCTGCAACCAATGGCTCTGAATGCAGTGTGGCATCACCACAAAGGCAACTTCCAGGCAGTGAAAATAAACCAGAACAAAATAACACACAGGAATCTAAGACTGAAGTGATAAGTAACCGAATAACAGTTCAGCATAGCGTTATTGAACAGCAGAGTAGTAGCTTGCCTCAGAAGAAGACCAATGTGGTGACCAATGGACTCACAAAATGTCCTGTGACTTTTGATTATCAAGAAGGGAATGGTGAATGTGGCACATGCACACCAAAAGATCATTCTCATCAGCACGTCACAGTGCATGAAGAGAATGTCGTGCAACCTCCTAAAGCGGCGTTTCCCAAAAAAACGTCAAGACCGCTGCTGGCTTCCTTTCCCGTGGAGGAAAGACCACCACTGAACGCCAGGAGTGAAGCATCGTCTGCGCACAGTTTGGAGGGTACTGGGCAGCTGGTGAATGTCCATTTCATTCCAGCTAAGCAGCAGCAGCAGCAGCAGCAGCAGCAGCAGCAGCAGCAGCAGCAGCAGCAAGTGATGAAATCCCGTAAAGGCACCAAAAATTTAAAGGTTAGCAAATTTAAGAGTTCAACTTTGAAGCCCAGGCCCCACTGTGAAGCGCCTCTTCAATCAAACGTTCAGAGCATAAAACAAAAACCTAAAGCCACTCCAAGAAAGTGTCATTTTTCTGACGACGTTGATCACGTGAAGCGGAACGCCAAGCGGCCTGTGTCCAGAGTGAAGAAGACCTTCTACACCATATCTGAGAACAACATTGTGGGTAGACAGACTGGGGCCAAATCCACCAAGTGTAGTGGGCAGGCAAGGGAAGCTGTCCTGGTCAAGCCCAGGTACAAACAAAGAATTGATTACCGAAAGTGGAGGACCACTGCCGAGATGACCCGTGAAGAAGCATTAAAACGCTTCAGAAGGCGCAACAGGAAAGAGGTGCCCTGTCCGCTGCCTGGTACGTACTTGCAGAATGGTGGCCTCACTGCTCTGAGAGGAAGTGATTCAGAATATTCAGCTGAGTGTGAATCCTTGTTCCACTCCACTGTGGCGGACACCAGTGAGGATGAGCAGAGCAACTACACCACCAATTGTTTTGGAGATAGTGAGTCGAGTTTGAGTGAAGTTGATTTCGCCGGAGAATCCACTTCATCCAGTGACTCTGATGAAAGTGGTGCACTGGTCTGGCCACAGTTCACCCAGTCTCAACCTGCACAACCATCGACTGCCGATTTAAAGAAGTCTCCACCGAAGGCCTTTGTCAAAATCAAAGCATCGCACAATCTAAAGAAGAAGATCCTACGTTTCAGATCGGGTTCACTGAAACTAATGACAACTGTATAAGAGAAGCAGAAATTTGTTGCTTAGAACTCCAAATGACACAGGATCTTATTTTGAATTGTACACTCTGGATTTTAATGATTCAGTTGTCAGAAATAAGCATGTAAGTTTTGAATTATCAGTATTCTGTGCATGATATTATTGTTCAATATTAGCTCCATATTGTACACTGCTAATTGTATATATACTACCTGTATATTAATACGTTGTTTCATGCTTTAATAAATTGTTTTACCTTGAATCTTTAAACTGTTTTGTAATTAACTGTACTTTTCCCCTTTACATCATGCATAAAGCAAGTAAAGGTTTGAATTGATTAAAATTCAGTCTGAAACTGTAAATGTTTGAGGAACCAACAGAGGAAGGTAGAATACAGATAATCAAAACTGGTCTCTCCAATACCAATGCAGTATTCCGAAGATTAATTTAATCAGTAAGTAAAAAAATTATGAAAAAGCCATAGAATAAACATAGGGCATCTAACTGTCCAAGTGTGCACTTTCCCCCCCCCCCCCCCCCCCCCCATGTCATCTTGTCTAATCTTGCTGTTCTATCAATGAACTATTGAGTATTATAATGCAGGGTTGAAGTGTCCACATCCTTAATGTGGAACCTGGAGTACTCAAAATTCTTGAGCTCGGATGCATGTGCATTGTCAATCATTCTTGCTCTAATTGAGTGCCTGATGTTTTGCTGCATTCAACTTGTATTCCTGAACTTTTCAGCAAATTATTTAAAATCCTCTTAATTTCTGGAAGCTGTGTTTCATTTGCCCACTTTAAAAAGCCTCTGATATTTGCACCGTCAAATGCAGAGTTGGATTAATTTGGGCTGACTGTCAGTGAGTGCAATAGAGAAAGTTAGCCTTGGGGAATTAGCTTCAGCGATCCAATGTGCTCAGGCACATGGGCTGGATTAATTGGATTCCTATTTCTGATCACCGTGTGTCTCCCTGTTGTGAAGCTAGTTGTGGATTAATAGTCGATGAACGCAAACTGAACTTGAGCAGTTGGTATTCATCAAAATACAACGAAGAAATGTTTTTAAGGGTTAACATTTGGACAGTTTAAAATATGAATCTTTATTTGTTACTGTGTTTTAAAAGTAAGGGTGATGTATTTGTGATGGAAATCTGTAAGAGTGCATTAGCCAGTCTAATGCTTACGGGAAGCTTTGTATTGTATTTTCAGTAAGACTTTGAAGCCAGGTTCTCTCTATCCCCTGAACTGGATGCGAAGAAGATCCAGTGAAGAAGGTCATTAGTTCTCTCTTGACCATTTATCCTTCATCTGGACACTTAATTCCTTGGGAACTGCCTGCAAACAATTTGGTTGTAACATTTTCTATATTATAATGCTTCTGTTGCACAGGATGTCCTGTGGTCATGAAATGTTTCATAAATTCCTTTTCCTTTTTGTAAAATAGTTTCAAGGTGTACTTGAAATTGATCTGGACCAACTGTCTTCTGTTCACCAGAGGAGAAAACCATGTGGTCCCTCAAATCTGCTCTGTCATTTCAATAAAACCATAACTGGTCTTCTATCTCAAGTTCATGTTTCTGTGTTCCCTGATGTCCTGTCAATCACGCTGGATATATCCTCTATTTGGGGAGAGAAGTACTTCTCATCAGTGGGTCATTTGTATGCGTGTGTTCTGATTCCACTTGCTTCATATCAAGTAGGTACGAATGCTAGCAATATTTATTACATTAACTAAACATAGCACAAAAAGTAAGGAAATTTGTGTTTGGTAGATTATTTCTTTGTTGTAACAATGCTTCTTGGCAATAAATCTTATACCGTTGGAAAGCCTGTTTATTTCCCTTTTAAATGGTGCCACATTTGTAAGGAACATGCATTTGTGGGATGAGCAGCAGAGCTGAGTATATGGGTTGCGCCCATGAAAAATTTGCCAAATCTTCTCTGCCAATGCCAAACAGCTTATTCTGCTGTTGCTATTGACTCTTGTTTTGAGCTTCTGGTACCCCCAGGTGCTGACAAGAATGGGATGCCATCCCACAACAGTGTGTGACCAGGCTGGTGACCAGCATGAGGAGGAGGTGCCAGGCTGTTATGGCTGTGTATGGTTCTTCCACACGCTACTGTGGCTCCTGTTTATTAAATGAATAAATTGTTAAATTGCCAATATGTCTTGTTTCTTCAGACTTCAATCATCCAATCCACCAAACAACACCGAACAAGAGTCAATGGCAGAATAAGCTGTTTGGCATTGGCAGAGAAGATTTGGCAAATTTTTCATGGGCGCAACCCATATACTCAGCTCTGCTGCTCATCCCACAAATGCATGTTGCTTACAAATGTGGCACCATTTAAAAGGGAAATAAACAGGCTTTCCAACGGTATAAGATTTATTGCCAAGAAGCATTGTTACAACAAAGAAATAATCTACCAAACACAAATTTCCTTACTTTTTGTGCTATGTTTACATCTAATATTACACACAAAGCATTGGATTCATCGTTACATTTCTCTCTGAAATGGAATAGCAATAGAGATTAAAGCAAAATGGGGAAATTAAGCCTAATTTCTACTTTACTCACGACACACTAGGAATTGCAGATGCTGGAATTTTGAGCAAAGCATAGTGCTAGAGGAACTCAAAGGGTCAGGCTACATTTGTGGAAGGAATGGACAGACAATGTTTTGAGTTGGGACCCCCTTCAGAACTTCAATGTTTCCTCCTGCCCAGGCTGGCTACCGTTGCTAATTGTTCCACCTCGAGAACCACCATCATTGTCACAGATAATGGAATATACTGTAGATGTGAATTTAATGGAAGCCTTGTAATGCGCACACATTTCATCACAGTCTTCATTCTAAACATACCAAATGTTGATTGGTTGAAATGCTTTGCTACCTAAAGATTTTCCATAGTGTAAGAAGTTCTAACTTCTTTACATCGGCGAAACCAAACGCAGACTCGGCGATCGTTACGCTCAACACCTTCGCTCAGTACGCCTTAACCAACCTGATCTCCCGGTGGCTGAGCACTTCAACTCCCCCTCCCACTCCCAGTCTGACCTTTCTGTCATGGGCCTCCTCCAGTGCCATAGTGAGGCCCACCGGAAATTGGAGGAACAGCACCTCAAATTTTGCTTGGGCAGCCTGCAGCCCAGCGGTATGAACATTGACCTCTCAACTTTAGATAGTTCCTCTGTCCCTCTCTTCCCCTCCCCCTTCCCAGTTCTCCCTCTATCTTCCTGTCTCCACCTATATCCTTCCTTTGTCTCGCCCCCCTGACATCAGTCTGAAGAAGGGTCTCAACCCGAAACGTCACCCATTCCTTCTCTCCTGAGATGCTGCCTGACCTGCTGAGTTACTCCAGCATTTTGTGAATAAATACTAAAGGTTTTCCATAAAACCATTGGAGAATGTTGTATAGTGCTCGACAAATGAATAAGGCTGTTTTATTCACTGGCTCCATCTTTCCCCTTGGTAATATTTCAAATAAAAGCTGTAGCAATAGGTATTTGGTCTGGAGTTTTGTTCCAGGGCACACTTGTCATTGTTTAAGCTCCCCTGTATAACACTATCCTATTCTGTTCCTGCCTCAGCTGATTTGATGCTGCATTTATCATCTTTGTAACTCTGTCCTATATAATTTGAGGCACTTGTGCATCGCCTTCCCTGTTCATGAGTGTAAGGCCATTCATCTACTCTGTTCTTTGGATGACGTAACTACAGTTAAATTAGATTTTTTTTTTTCATTTTCTCCCTTGCCTTTCTTCCTCCCTTTTTCTCTAATCTTTAGCACTGTAACACTGAAATATCTGTATTCCTGTTCCAGCCCCTTAAATGGCGGTATAGTGCATGACTAAGCCTTCTACTGCCAAGGCCCTAAGTTCTGGAGATGGAATTTTGAACAGATTAGCACAGAACAGGCCCTTCAGCCCACAATGTCTGTGCCGAACATGATGCCAAGTTAAATTTATTTCATCTGCCTGCACGTAATCCATATCCCTCAATTCTCCACATGACCATGTATGTTTTAAATTTCTTTGGATCTGTGTCTCTTTAAGACATTCCTTAAAACTCATCATGTTGATCACCTGTCCCATTATCTCTCATTTGGCTCTTCAGTGTTCTTTGTTTGACAGTGTTCTGGTGAATTGTGACTATTTTGTGTATTGAAAGTCTTGCACGAGGAATCTGTTGCCCTTCAACTTTTTTTACATTCCACAAATAATAAGTGTTTTCCAAAAGATTTTGTTTGGGAGGTTTGGATCTGATGTGAAAAGGTAATGCTGTTTCAAATCAGCAGTCATTATCGATCCAGCAATGATTTAAAATCCAAGGGAAACATTCTGCTCAATATGGCCCATCATAATTACTGGGTTTAAAAAGACAACTGATTGAAAACCAGTTTAGAAACATAGAAACATAGAAAATAGGTGCAGGAGTAGACCATTTGTCCCTTCGAGCCTGCACCGCCATTCAATATGATCATGGCTGATCATCCAGCTCAGTAACCTGTACCTGCCTTCTCTCCATACCCCCTGATCCCTTTAGCAAAAAGGGCCACATCTAACTCCCTCTTAAATATAGCCAATGAACTGGCCTCAACTACCTTCTGTGGCAGAGAATTCCACAGACTCACCACTCTCTGTGTGAAGAAATGTTTTCTCATCTCGGTCCTAAAAGACTTCCCCCTTATCCTTAAGCTGTGACCCCTGGTTCTGGACTCCCCCAACATCGGGAACAATCTTCCCGCATCTAGCCTCTCCAACTCCTTGTTCCAAATGGAGCCACCAGCTTGTCGTTGCTTCCAGGAGAGTAAATCCCAGCCTTGCACAGACGTGTGCATCTGTCCCCCAACTCTGCCACTGCACTCCTAATGGTGTCCAAAACCAGGAGTTGTTGGTGCTGTGATTCTTCTTCCTAGACATTAAATGGGTAAAGGTCAGTAGTTGTGAGAAATATTACCTGATAAATATTTCTTTAGTGTTCAAAAATGTTTGATTTATTCTGTTTACCTTCAGCTGTGCAATCTTTAAAAGTAGTCTTAATGTTTTTTTTAGTCTGTCTAAATATTAGATGTTTAAAACTGCAGGAAAAGCTTTCTGTGGTGACATTTCAAGTCAATAGTATTTAATGGTCATATTGTATTGGCAATTGAACAAGGAAAATTTGTTGTTTTGTCAACAGTTGTCAGGCACACTGGGCATTAATGGGACCTTGGTGTCCCTCTGCCTTTCGTTTAGTCTCTAATGAAGATACACTGGTGGTCTTCATGGTCCAGAAGACCAGCTTGTTTTAACCATTCAAATTCGGTCCAGGTAAGTAGGTGCAAGGGTCTTTCTGCTCACAATTATGGAATGGCCATGTACTGAGGAGTTGTGAATGGAATAAAAATTTCACGAATATCCATGAAAATTTCCAGTTGTTTACCATTCCAAGTTGCTTTGCATTCAGTCCTCTAATGCAACTTTACCAGCTTGGTACTTCCATGATTTGAGATGTGCCTGCAGTTTCATGGGCACACTCTTATTTAACTGATGCTGATCACCTGGGTTGGTGGCAATGATGGCGCTTGGGATATGGCTGATCTGGAGGTTTCAGTGATAGCACAGCATACACTACCACTGCGAATGATGGTGTACAGCTTCTCATGGAGACCTGGTTTTGAGCTGCCAAATCCGATCTGAGTCTATCCCATTTAGCACAATGGTAGTGCCACACAAATGTGTCCTTGACATGAAGACGGTAAAAAAACAAACAGTGGGTGTTACTCTAAACAGAATCAGTTGCTGCATACAGATTGGTGAGAATGAGATCAAGTAGTTTTAGATGCAGAAGATGGAATCTTGAGCAAAATGCAAAGACCTGGTGGAACGCAACAGGTTAGGCAGCATCAGTGGTAGAAATGAACAGCCGATGTTTTGGGTTGGGACCCTTCATCAGACTGATAATAATAGGGACAAAGCTGACATAGGAGGTGGGGGTGAAGGGGCAGAACAAAGCCTGTGAAGTGATAGGTGGACACAGGTGAGGGGGAGGTGATTGATTAGTAGGGTGGAGTAAGTGACAAAGACTGGAGGTGAAAGGGAGACAAAAAGGTGTCGGATAAGGAAAGAAGTTGAGTGAAATGTCATGCCATAAAGCTACACAAGTGGAATATACGTTTATCCCCGATTGATTGATTCACTCATCACCTCCTGCAGTCTGGCACCCACATCCCTTTGGTGAGACAGATTATCACTTGCAAATCTTCCAACCTCGGCCACTACATTTGGTGCACTCGTCATGGTCTCCTTTACATCACGAGACCAAGTGTTGACTGGGCGATCATTTCACGGGACACTTACTCTTTGATCGCCAAGGCCTGCTGTTACATCTATGTCAGCTCTGCCAATGTTACTGCCACCAAACCACTTCCTGTTCAAAATGGTGGGGCATTTATTCATCAGCTAAGAGACGACAGCAGACAGTTCAAAGAATGGACCTGGCCTGAAATGTCACCTATTGATTTACTCCACAGATGCTCCCTGTCACTCCAGCACTTTGTGTTTTACTCAAGATTTCAGCATCTACACTTGCATTCCTGTAAATAATCGGAAGGGATTGCCTGTCCATGTTTGACTTCATGCTATGATATCTCATGGAGTGTGGAGGCTATACCCTCCTGATTTGTATATCAGTGTCACCACTATGGTCTGTGCTGCTGGATGGACCTGATAGATCAGTGATTTTGATGAATGAGTCCAGCATGTTATTTATAATGTATGATTCTGATGGACAACAGTAGGACAGTTGCTGGACTAATCTATGGGATTGTTCTCACAATTTTGGGACTGGTCCGCAGAGACACAAGAGACTGCATATGCTAATATTTTGAGCAAACTTAGTGGGCCAGGCAGCATCTGTGGAGGGAAGTGGACAGATAAAGTTTTGTGTTGGACCTTTCTTTAAACTGATGGAGGAGGGAAGAGAGCTGTAAAGGAGAGGTACAGGTGGGGTAAAGCCTGGCAAGTGATGAGTGGATACTATTGGGGGGGGGGGAATTAAGGGTGAGGGAGTAGATATATTTTAAACAATACACAAGTCACCCTTGCATTGTCACTGTGCATTGTACACGAGCCTTGTTCTTGGTCGTGAAGTAGCAGATAGAGGATGCATGAAATTCTGTCCTGACTGTAGGATTAATGCCTGCAGCACTGGGTGGAGTGCCCTCAATTCTTGTTGGTAAAGCTGCCATCCTCTATGCCATGGGCGAATACCTTCGGGAGTGCTACTTACAAGTTCAGTTTCGTTTATCACATGGGGCTTCAGGCCAACACTTATCCAGTTGTAGGTCTCTGTGTACAGGGAGACAACATCACTGTTGGAGATCCAGAGGGAAGTGCGCCAACTCACTTAAGACACATGCAGTGCTGGAGGAGCTTAACGGGTCAGGCAGCATCTGTGAAAGAAATGAACAATGTTACAGGTCCTTCTTGAGACTCAGAAGCAGGGTCTTAACCTGTAACATTGTCTGTCCATCCCCTCTGCAGATGCTGCCTGATCTGCTGAGTTCCTTCAACACTTCACATTTTGCTCAAGATTCCAAATTTGAACCATTTGCTCAAGGATTAACAACCATCATCGTTAACTTCAACCTGGCCCTTTATTTGTTTTTTTCTGCCATGTTTTTGCAAGTACAATAAGGGAAGAGAATTATAATATTAGGAATGAAACCTTTGCTATTTCCCTCAGCTTATTGTGAGGATATGGAGATAAGTGAAACACCACAACTGATTTCAACAGAACTTAGCAACGAACTGGAATTAAGGGTGGAGCATTTCAATCAGTTCCATACAGTACGTTGTGGGAAAGCTGGCTTTTGTCTCCAACATACTTAAGCCATCTGCTACATTTCAAAGGGTATGTCTCATATGGGCTTTTGTCTCCATTTTGAATAGTTTGTTGGTTTATTTATTGTCATAGGTACAGAAATAAAGTTTGATTTGAATGCTACATCAGTCTAATCATACCATACAATAGACCCTCTTCTGGAACAGCACACAGAGTTGCCACATTCTGTCACTGATTTGCCACTTCCAAGTCTCTCAAAAGTCTGATTTTGGCCTAAGCAGATACACAAAAATACCTATTTTTCACCTCTCTCACTGGCAGCACTGGATCGATGAAGTAGGGGTTGGCCTGGCCCAGAGTGATGATCATTGGCTCTGTGCAGCTGCTGCAGACTGCGATCGGCCCCCTCACTCACCCAGCTGTTGTAGGGCCACCCATGGCTCCTCCCCCAACACCACCACCAACCACGCCATCCATCGCCTCCAACTGCCATCCCTCTGTTTACCTGCCCCAAGGTGACTGTATCCCGCTTCCCGGACCATCATGGAACTCTGGGGCCATTTCCAAGGGAGCAAGAGGTGAGATCATGGACTGTTCACAGCCACCAACTCCCTCCCCCTCCCCCTCCCCCTCCCCCTCCCCCTCTCCCTCCCCTTCCCCTTTCATCTTCCACTGCTGCCATCTTAGAATCATCAAAGTCAGTGGAAGTAATATTTGGTGAGGTGAAATCGACATTTATCAATAGTAAGCTATCTCCTACCTAATCCAATTATTAAAGCGCAGGCAGAGAAAAAAATAGAACATTCTCTTGGGTGTGGTATCACAACACAGACAAACAGTACTTTATTTGTGTGAACAGTCATTCCGGGTAATTCTTTACGATGTCTTCTCATTGGGAGGGCAATTGTTCTTCAGTGTCAAGTTACCCAAATTTTTATTTTGATCTTACCACAGACTTTTTCTTTCAATGGTATAATTGGCAGACTAAGCACAGAAGGCAGCCCTCATTATCTTTCACAATAATAGGAAGGAATGAAAGATTGAAGTTGGCTGATTGACCTGAAAGCAGTTCAGCTGTTTGGAGTTGAAGGGTTTCTGTGAGTGCATCAGCAGAAGGCTGACCCAAAAGGTCAATGATGTGGTCAGCTTGTGGCCAGGTGGACAAACTTAATACCTGAACAACTGTTCTGGGGCTGTGCTAAGCTGCTGCTCATTCCCTGAAGGAACATGGTGTCAGGGGATTTGATTTGAAAAGCCCTGCAGTAAAAACATTGTGCAGATCACCATCAACATGCCTGTGGGACTCAAATTAAATCTGCTGGTTTTGCAGGTAAGGAGTTGCTTGGCTATTAAATAACTACTTGCCATAAAGTTCAATGGTGCTTTATATAAGCTGTGTTCATTTTTGCAGAGTTCTGAAAACTACAAAACTTCATATTTGCATCATGCATCTTTGGAATATCTTTTCATGAATGTTGTATTCTGTTGTTAGTAAAATGATGACTGGTTGCAACATGAAAGTGATCACGATGTGATTGATCATGAACGATCATAAAAAATCAACTGTCTCATTGTGACTTATTTAAAATAAAGTTTGCTTTCTATTACCTGACTCTGGTCACCCCATCAATGAGAATGTGGCGAAGTTGGAGAGGGTACAGCAGAGATTTACCAGAATGTTGCCTGGATTAGCTATAAGAGGTTATTCAACATGGATTGGTTTCTCTGGAGTGTCAGAGGTTGAGGGGAGACCAGGTAGAAGTATATAAAACTATAAGGCATATACTGTATAGGGTTGATAGTCAGAACATTTTTCCAGGGTGGAGATATCATAGACGAAGGCTGGGAGGGGAAACGTTAAGAGCAGGTGTACAAGGCAGATGTGATAATGATGTTTAAGGGATTTTTAGATAGGCACATGGATATGGGTTACAAGCAGGTGGTGGCAATGAACATAGGCCATGGCATCATGTTTGGCATGAACATTGTGGGCTGATGGGCCTGCTCTTATGCTGCACTGTTCGTTGTTGTTCTTTTTCCATGTGTGTTGTGGGTGTTCAAAGGCTTTAAGGTGTCAAGAGTATGTCCTGGACTTTTCAGCAATACCTATATTCTGTGATTGAATTTAAATAAGAATATTGTAGTATGAGATGAGGATATCTACACAGTTCATGTTTAACTGAAAGCACTCAACAGGTTGGTCAGTTTCTATGGACAGAGACTGAGTTAGGTGCCCCGAGGTAGAGGTATATTTGGAATTCTATTTTTATTTAATGATGGGGGAGAAATGTTGGCAGGGTGACTGTTGATGAACTCTCAGAAAGAGCAAACTTTGAGGCAAGTCCTACAGTATCCCTCATTGTTAAAGAGTTTGCCGAGTCTCACTGTCTTGACTCAACCATTTAAATTAAGATTGGTATGGAAATAAACTTGGGGGAAAGCTCAGTTCCCCCTTAAAACAGATGTGAGAAAAGTTTCCTGCTGATTTAACCTCGAGTCTTTAAGTTTGTACAATTTATCATTAGCATAACTCAAGCTACTAAAAATATGGAACTTTGCACAAATATTGCTTGCTAATCAGTGCTCTAGAAATTGGAACCTATTTTCAACCTGTAGTGGTGGAGATGGTGCAGATGCAATTTAAGTCTTTCCGGCTATGTCAACACAACATGCAAGTAACTAATTTGTTTTTGGAAGATTACTGAATGGGGAATAATGATGTAGCTTTAAAGGCAAGTTGTGAATGGCATGATATTTTTAGAGCAAAGTTGAAAGTGTATAAAAATAAGAGTTAAAGCTTGTACCTTTTAAAAGTAATTACACTGAAAGCTTAAGTTGAAACAATAGTATCTTCAAGGACCTTCAGAAAACATGAATAGTAGATATTTCATCTAGACTTTGTAGGTCTTTTGTTTCCAGCATTAATGCAATTGGTTTCTGGAGATATTCAGGGAGAACAACTTAATCAAAACTTTGAGCAAAAATTAATATCACTTTGAGATGGTTTTGAGAAAGAATGTTTTGATTGTAGATCCAAAAAGACGTAAGATTTTGGATTGTGAGTGTACCTCCTATATTAGGTGCAATATGGAAATTGGAAGGTTGCTATCTGAGATGTTTAGACTCTCCAAATGCTCTGATATAATATGCTATGACTTAATTGTTATTCAAGTCAGCTCACCAGCATGCAATTCATGGTACTTGGCTCAAACTTTTGCAAACTAAACTTTTCCACTGAAATCACTCTTAATGGTGTGTAAAGTTTTAAATTATAGCCAAATACATTCTCTGGCATTGAACATTTGCGGGATTAGATTCTCATTGCTTCAGGTTTTAATAATAAAAAAGTCTATTTAGCTTTATTTTTGGCTCTTTTCACTGAAAATGTCATCCCATGGAATTCTTATATTGCCTCTTCCTGCCTGCCAGCATTTGCTCTATTTCCCCCCATTTTACTTGCTTTTCCTGATTTGGCATTGAATTCATTATTGTAACTGTTCTGACTCTACAAAACTGATTCATCTTTCTTCCATCTAATTGGTTACAGGGATGTACCATTGCTTTTGCTAGTCAGAGAAGCAGATATCTTGTCTCGTTGGCTCTTGTTGACTGTAGGTACCAATATTAATGAGCAGAAAAGTTGTGAACTTATTCCTGGAAATCCTGCTGCTTAGAATGTTTCAATGCAGTTTCTTCCTTGTCTTATTATCTCACAACTCAATTGGGTTTTGTGGTTGGTTGGGACCTATGAAGTTATGTATTGGACTCTCAATTGACTGCTGATGCTGGAATCTAGAACAATAAAACCAACTGCTGGAGGTAACTCGGCAGCATCTGTAGAAGGATGGATGATATTTCGAGTTGGGACATTTCCCGAGATTGATTCTCAATCAGTCTGAAGAAGAGTCTTAACTGGAAATGTCACCTGACCATTTGCTTCCACCTGCCTGACCCACTGACTTTCACACAAGTTACACGTTCCTACAAAGTGAATCCTCTGATTTGAATGATATAAATGTTTGTGACAAAGATTTTATTGCCAAGTTATACTGACTGTAAATTAATTTACTGCCGCAATGTCTTTCTGACTGTATTGAGGTGCGCCAAGTATATGTGGATCTCTAAAAGAGATTTATTTTTAACTTGCATATATTTACATGTTGAGTCTCTAAACTTTTTGTCTAAACTGAATGTCCCTGAAACTTGTTACATTGAGAAGTGTGCTATGTGACTCTGCTATCTGATTCTATCACCGCCAAACACAAATTTGGATAAGGTATCCCATTCCATGGTTAAAGATACATTACATGTTTTTACCAAACTCAATAGGTTTCAAAAGAATAACTTAGAAAATAATCACATTGATTGACTTGCATTGACTTTCCATACTCTTTTTGGTTTTGTTATTTTTGAGTTCTTAAATGTTTTCTAAACATTGCTTTCTAACTGTAAGGTTATTTAATATTGCATTGGAAGTTAATATGCACAAATATAGTATCCCTAAGCTGAGAACTAATTGTAATGTAATGCTCAACTTGAAGTGTTCTTCTAAGCAGTGTTTTTGAGTCACTCTACCAACACGGTGACCCACTACTGGCAATGCCCAGTGGAAGTCTTTCATGCCTCACTTTGGAAGCCTTTGGATGCTTGTGTCAGATTGTAGCCGGACATAAACTTTAAATTGTATGTGAATTGTAGGGCGGCACGGTAGCGCAGCGGTAGAGTTGCTGCTTTACAGCGAATGCAGCGCCGGAGACTCAGGTTCGATCCTGACTACGGGTGCTGTACTGTAAGGAGTTTGTACGTTCTCCCCGTGACCTGCGTGGGTTTTCTCCGAGATCTTTGGTTTCCTCCCACACGCCAAAGACGTACAGGTATGTAGGTTAATTGAGTGGGTAAATGTAAAAATTGTCCCTAGTGTGTGTAGGATAGTGTTAATAGTGTTAGTGTGCGGGGATCGCTGGGCAGCGCGGACTTGGTGGGCCGAAAAGGCCTGTTTCCGCGCTGTATCTGAAATATGAAAAAATAAATATGAATTTCCCAATCATTCAGTCACTTCCCAAGAGCTTCATTGTGATATTTTTTTTAAAAAAATAGATTTTACAATTTTTGTTTCTTGATTCTTGAATTGGTGCTTTCCCAGTTTCATGATATGGGGAATACAATAGACAATAGGTGCAGGAGTAGGCCATTCAGCCCTTTGAGCCAGCACTGCCATTCAATGCGATCATGGCTGATCACTCTCAATCAGTACCCCGTTCCTGCCTTCTCCCCATACCCCCTCACTCCGCTATCCTTAAGAGCTCTATCCAGCTCTCTCTTGAAAGCATCCAATGAACTGGCCTCCACTGCCTTCTGAGGCAGAGAATTCCACACCTTCACCACTCTCTGACTGAAAAAGTTCTTCCTCATCTCAGTTCTAAATGGCCTACCCCTTATTCTTAAACTGTGGCCCCTTGTTCTGGACTCCCCCAACATTGGGAACATGTTTCCTGCCTCTAATGTGTCCAATCCCCTAATTATCTTATATGTTTCAATAAGATCCCCCCTCATCTTTCTAAATTCCAGTGTATACAAGCCCAATCGCTCCAGCCTTTCAACATACGACAGTCCCGCCATTCCGGGAATCAACCTAGTCAACCTACGCTGCACGCCCTCCATAGCAAGAATATCCTTCCTCAAATTTGGAGACCAAAACTGCACACAGTACTCCAGGTGCGGTCTCACCAGGGCCCGGTACAACTGTAGAAGGACCTCTTTGCTCCTATACTCAACTCCTCTTGTTATGAAGGCCAACATTCCATTGGCTTTCATCACTGCCTGCTGTACCTGCATGCTTCCTTTCATTGACTGATGCACTAGGACACCCAGATCTCGTTGAACTCACCCTCCTCCTAACTTGACACCATTCAGATAATAATCTGCCTTTCTATTCTTACTTCCAAAGTGAATAACCTCACACTTATCTACATTAAACTGCATCTGCCATGTATCCGCCCACTCACACAATCTGTCCAAGTCACCCTGCAGCCTTATTGCATCTTCCTCACAATTCACACTACCCCCCAGCTTAGTATCATCTGCAAATTTGCTAATGGTACTTTTAATCCCTTCGTCTAAGTCATTAATGTATATCGTAAATAGCTGGGGTCCCAGCACCGAACCTTGCGGTACCCCACTGGTCACTGCCTGCCATTCCGAAAGGGACCCATTTATCCCCACTCTTTGCTTTCTGTCTGTCAACCAATTTTCTATCCATGTCAGTACCCTACCCCCAATACCATGTGCCCTAATTTTGCCCACTAATCTCCTATGTGGGACCTTGTCGATGGCTTTCTGAAAGTCGAGGTACACCACATCCACTGACTCTCCCCTGTCAATTTTCCTAGTTACATCCTCAAAAAATTCCAGTAGATTTGTCAAGCATGATTTCCCCTTCGTAAATCCATGCTGACTCGGAATGATCCTGTTACTGCTATCTAAATGCTCAGCAATTTCGTCTTTTATAATTGACTCCAGCATCTTCCCCACCACTGATGTCAGACTAACTGGTCTATAATTGCCCGTTTTCTCTCTCCCTCCTTTCTTAAAAAGTGGGATAACATTTGCTATCCTCCAATCCACAGGAACTGATCCTGAATCTATAGAACATTGAAAAATGATCTCCAATGCTTCCACTATTTCTAGAGCCACCTCCTTAAGTACCCTGGGATGCAGACCATCAGGCCCTGGGGATTTATCAGCCTTCAGTCCCATCAGTCTACCCAAAACCATTTCCTGCCTAATGTGGATTTCCTTCAGTTCCTCCATCACCCTAGGTTCTCCGGCCCCTAGAACATTTGGGAGATTGTGTGTATCTTCCTCAGTGAAGACAGATCCAAAGTAACGGTTTAACTCGTCTGCCATTTCTTTGTTCCTTGGAATATTGAAGTACTTGATATTTTCCTCTCCCTTTCACCCTATTCCAATTCAGAACTTGAAGGAATCTTGTTGGAGACCTTTAAACAACCAAAGTCTGCTGTGATGCAATTTCAGAAACCTTCAACATGATTCTTATCAACTGGCAGCATGCTATCTTTTTAGTATGTTAACCTTTTAACTAGCTCTATGAAGATCAACTTATTCCCTTTTCAACTATATAACTGCATTGCTTGTTTTATTACTTATTCTTCCTTGCAATGTCAATTGGCAGCTATTCCAGAGCTGAGTTAATGAACAACTATATTGGTCGGTCTAAAGTTGAAAGTTGTATTGGTGAATATTAAGAAGGCAAGTCTGTTTTTGTTTGTTTTTTCATGATGTGACATCATTGGTAAGTTGGCAGGATTTGAGCATATTAAAGGAGATGTGCTGGGCAAGTGTTTTGGAATGCACTACCAGCAATAGTGTTGGAAGCAGATACTATATTGGTATTAATAATTTTAGGTAGGAACATGGACATGCAGGAAATGGAGGGATATAGATCATGTGCAGGCCGAGGAGATTAATTTATCCTGGCATGTTTGGCACAGATATTGTGGGCCAAAAGGCCTGTTCCTGTGCTGTACTGGTCTATATATATTATCTGACAATGTTACATTTATGGACTATTTCTGATCTGGTAGATTTTTTTTTCCGTATTTATTGAAGATCTGGATCTAAATTCTCCAGCTGCCTTAATGCGATCACAACTCGTGTCTGTTTATCTGTCATCCAGGCCCTGGCTACTAGTCCAGCTCACCATGTACCTGTTTTAGGACACTCTTTTGCGATGTTCTGCATCGCTGTTACGAACAATATATCTAACTTGTGCTTTGGAGAGTTTGGGGAGGGTATTTCAGTGCACAAGAACGTGGAGATCAAATCGCAGTTGAAAGTTAAGTCATGGAGGAATGTTTCTTGATTTTTTGTGCAAGAGGCCAGAATTAGAAGCAAGCTGATATCTTGAAGGATTGTGGGGTAGTGTGAAAGTTATAGACAAAATTGACTCCAGCATCAATTATTAAAGAAGAAATAATGGTGCATTTGGATAGCACTAAAAGGATTGGTCCAAGTCAGCATGGATTTATGATGGGGACATCCTGCTTCACTAATCTTCTGGAATGTTTTGAGGATGTGTCAAGTAAAATGGATGAAGGAGAGCCAGTGGAAGAAGTGCATCTGGACTTTCAGAAAGCTTTTGATAAGGTCCCACACAGGGGATTGGTGAGCAAAATTAGAGCACATGGTATTGGGGGTAGGGTATTGACATGGAAAAAGAATTAGTTGGCAGACAGGAAACAAAGAGTAAGAATAAACGGGTCCCTGTCAGAATGTCAGGCAGTGGCGAGTGGAGTGCCGAAAGGCTCGGTGCTGGGGCCGCAACTATTTACAATATATATTAATGATTTAGATGATGGAATTAAAAGTAACACCAGCAAATTCGCAGATGACACAAAGCTGGGTGGCAGTGTGAACTGCAAAGAGGATGCGAGGAGGTTTCGGGGTGACTTGGACAGGTTGGGTGAGTTGGCAGATAATGTAGATAAATGTGAGGTTATCCACTTTGGCTGCAAGAACAAGGAGGCAGATTATTATCTCAATGGTGTCAGATTATGAAAAAGGGAGGTGCAACGAGACCTGGGAGTCCTTGTACACCAGTCACTGAAAGTAAACATGCAGGTACAGCAGGCAGTGAAGCAAGCTAATGGCATGTTGGCCTTCATAACGAGAGGATTTGAGCATAGGAGTAAAGAGGTCCTTCTGCAGTTGTAGAGGGCCCTGATGAGACCACATCTGGAGTATTGTGTGCAGTTTTTGGTCTAATTTGAGGAAGGACATCCTTGCTATTGAGGCAGGGCAGCGTAGGTTCACAAGGTTAATTCCCGGGATGGTGGGATTGTCATATGAGGAAAGATTGGAAAGACTTGGCTTGTATTCACTGGAATTTAGAAGGATGAGAGGGGATCTTATAGAAACATTTAAAATTATAAAAGGACTGGACAAGCTAGATGCAGAAAAAATGTTCCTAATGTTGGGGGAGTCCAGAACTAGGGGCCACAGTCTAAGAATAAAGGAGAGGCCATTTAAAACTGAGATGAGAAAAAACCTTTTCACCCAGAGAGTTGTGGATTTCTCTGCCACAGAAGGCAGTAGAGACCATTGCATTGGATGAATTTAAAAAGAGAGTTAGATAGAGCTCTAGGGGCTAGCGGAATCAAGGGACATGGGGAGAAGGCAAGCATGGGTTACTGATTGTGGATGATCAGCCATGATCAGAATGAATGGCGGTGCTGGCTCGAGGGGCCAAATGGCCTCCTCTTGCACCTATTTTCTATGTTTCTATGTTTCACAGTACTGAAAAATAATAATTACTTGGTGATTCACTGGATTGCAGCTTGGCCAGAAGATGCATTTTCAAGTCGTTGTTCAGTCTACAGCACAATGGTTGTCTGACACTGACACAAGATTTATAGACAATAGGTGCAGGAGTAGGCCATTCAGCCCTTCGAGCCAGTTGTGAAATTTGTTGTGAAATTTCTGGTGGTTTAAATACAATGATCTAAAACATCCAGTGCTGGTGGAAAAATAACCTTGTTTCTACTCCTCGTGAGATAACAACAGTTTGATAATGGATTATTACATAATGTGAATTTTTATCATGAAGATATCTTTGAAACATGTGATTTGCGCATGAAGATTCTGGGTTATATTTAAATACATACAGTAACTTGAGTTGTAATGCACATTGGTTGTTAAGCATTGGGCTTGAAGGATCAGTTCCTCTGATAGTATTTGTGTTTTGAAATTGCCTTCTGAGGTAAAGAGATGTTGAATTGTTCTATAATTATCATATCATATCAATACAGCCGGAAACAGGCCTTTTCGGCCCACCAAGTCCGTGCCGCCCAGCGATCCCCGTACATTAACACTATCCTACACCCACTAGGGACAATTTTTACATTTTACCCAGCCAATTAACCTACATACCTGTACGTCTTTGGAGTGTGGGAGGAAACCGAAGATCTCGGAGAAAACCCATGCAGGTCACGGGGAGAACGTACAAACTCCTTACAGTGCTGCGCCCGTAGTCAGGATCGAACCTGGGTCTCCGGCGCTGCATTCGCTGTAAAGCAGCAACTCTACCGCTGCGCCACCGTGCCGCCCAGCACGGGCTAGCCCTTATCTAGCCCTTTGAATTGCATGAGATTTCACAGGAGAAAGTACAAGGCATCGCCTGATCGAATGTCTTCCCAGACAACATTACAGCTTATATTGGTGATTCTAACTGTCTTCATTCTCACAAATGCAAGTTTCAATATGGCTGGGTGTCAAATTGACCATTTCCTCATCTCCCAATTCCCATTACTCATGGGTTCCCTTTGAAGACAATGATCCAATGTTTTCCAATTGATGTAAAGTACAGGGTTTTTAAAATTGAACCTGGCCGCAATTTTAGAATTTGGCAGGAAACTGGCATGAGCATATTCTCATGGGACTGTAATAACCTAATGAATAGAAAGGGCCAATGATTTTGCTCTTAAAATTTGTAAAGATTTTCACAGGGACAGAGATGTTGAATTAAATGATAGCTGTAATGACAATCTATCAGTAGGATGCTGTTGATGGCTGTGATGCATAGATGACAGCTTTATGGGGTTTCAATCCCTGAGATATCTTTATAGAATTCATTAACTTCTTGAGCTTTTATATGTTTAGAATGTAGAACAATACAATGCAGGAAAAAGCCTTTCAGCCCACAATATCTGTGCCAAATATGATGCCCTATTAAACTAATCTCCTCTGCCCGCATGTGATCCATATCCCTCCAAACCATGCATATCCATGTGCCAGTCATTCAAAACAGAGGCCACTATTGTATCTGTTTCCAATAACTCCTCTTGTAGTACATTCCAGGCACCCACCAGCCTCTGCATTAAAATAAAACTTGCCCTGCCCATCTCCATTATGCCCTTCTCATCCTAAAGCTATGCCTTCTAGTCTGTGACACTTCCACCCTGATGAAAAAAGGTACCCTATCTACGCCTCTCAGTTTTACGTACTTATATGAGGTCTTCCCTCAGTCTCCAATACTCCAGAGAAAACAACCCAAGTCTTTCCAGCCTCTCCTTAGAGCAAATATCTTCCAATCAAGGCAGCATTGTGTTAAACAACATCTGCATCCTCTCCAAAGCCCCTGCATCCTTCCTGTAATGGGGAAAACCAGAACTACACATGCATTTGAGAATATTGATTAGATATCTTTCTAAATCAAAGAGAAATCAATTGGGGTTGCAACATTGATTAACCTATTACACTATGGACAGACTTTAAACTGGAAAGGATAACAATGAAGCTGTCATCCAAACCCTTTCCTCCACATTGGAAATGTTGACATCTATTTTCAGGGGGGAAAGTTATGTTCACTGGCATTTGCTTCTGTAAATGGTCAGTGAACCTTTTCTGAATGGGCATGCTTAATGCTGCAACATGCTGCCAAGAGTTTATGATCTGCAATTGGAAGAGGAAGGTTCTGCATGCATAATCAGCAAGCTATATACTTGGTCAACATTTCTTTTGCCATTTTCCCCTTGGATTTTGATTAGCTGATTCCTTTAGCAATTCTGTATTTGCTGCCTTCATCATGGTACCAAATGCTAAGTAGATGACTGAACATTTAGATTCAAAACCTTTTTCGCACATTATTTCAGCGAAACAGAAAAGCTGAATGTGATTTTGATTTGTAAGGCTGAAGGAGTTGGGAAAACCGGATAGCATCCTGCATCAGCAACTTCATGACAACTGAATTTCTCTTGGGACCTGATCACTATTAACAGTAGGATCTGTTTGGCATTTCCTCTCGGTCGTGTGGCTCGTGGACAGATGACTGTTGTAGCGAAATGCCTCTGATAAATGAGTGCAACCCAAGGGTGGAAGGGAGATGGGGGAAATTGGAAGTTCTGAGGAGATGATCAGGAAGGACCGGAAGTATGTGGGTTCTGATCGGTTGAAGGGGTGATCAATGTGGAGGAAAGGGTTTGGATGACTGCTGGTGTTCATTGGTTAACCAGTTAGCTTTGTTCAACAGAAGTCTTAAGCCACAGAATTCAGATATTTAGCATGCATCTTCATAATATTTTGTGATACACCTACCGTTAGTGGATTGACAAATAGTAAAATCCCTCATGACCAACATTTATCCATTTGTTGATTAAAATTCTGCCAATAGACTGAGAACTTTGATATTGACCCAGTAGTTCGTTTTTATGCCATCTGAATCAAATTCAAATTAGAGCCTCCTTTTAAATGTCTCCAATCAAATTTTCCAGCTTGTTACTACTTTCAATTGAGCAGCTGAAACAACCTCCTCGAGCTAGGCTGTTCATTTTTTGTTTGTTTTCAAGCTCGATAAGCATCCATGAGTTCAATTTTTTCCCTTGTAAACATCAATTATCTTTAGAAAAATGACAATTGCAGTAACTCTAAAGCACTATGGAACAGAAATGAGGATGCAAGTGAAATTTGATTAAAATCAATTCAACAAATCATTATTTTTCTATTATTTTGAAGCTTTCAATGCGTTCTGCAACTTTTCAACCTCTAATAGTTGTTGGAGGCACAATGAACTACAGATGCTGGAATCTTGTGTAGAATGCAAAGTGCTGGAGTAACTCGGTAGGTCAGGCAGCATCTCTGGAAGATATAGATAGGTGACATTTTGGGTCGGGACTTCTTCAGACTGCAGTTTATCCATATCCTCCAGGGATACTGCCTGACCTGAGTTACTCCAGCACTTTGTGTTCAAATAATTTTTGTATTCTGCATCACTGCTGGCTCAGTTTACTGACCCTTCACTATCATTTTGTGACAAGTCTGTAGTGTACAGTTTAGTTGATCTCACCAATGTGTGTTTGAATATTTTATGTTTGAGGGAATAAAAGATTTAAATCTGTTAGTCTGGCTTTACTGTCTTATTACAGGCAGGGATTGATCGTTTATAGGACAATTAGTTGTCAGTGATGTAGGAGGGCACTCATCACACGCAGTGAGATCACATCTTTGGACTCCTTCAGTAATTACAGTAATAGAAATTGAGCCTTTTCTATACACCCATATCAGCCCATGCTGAGTATGTCAGAACACCTGAACAGATGGCAGCACAAATGAAGCCTGCACATCATGACAAGATGCCCCAAATTCCCAATGCCTCCCGGACTATTACACCAATTCCATTTGCACTGGCCAGTTATTTTTAAACCCATGCTTTTCAACATAATGTTTGAATAAAATGTAGTGTCACACAAAATTAATTGTGCAAGCTTTCAAATAAAATCATCTCTGCAATTGGCATCATTAAATGTCTGACAGAACATTTGACTCTTGATCAAAAGATGAACATGCATAACTGAACGATTTGATAGTGGTGAACAAAGAGTCTTGGGAGAGTGACGCAGATGAAATTAGAACGCGGAAGTGAAATTGAATGGTGAAAAAAATATATATTTTAAGAATTGCTTTGAAGGGAGTGGAAAAAGTGCCCTTTTCTATGAAGAAGTTAAGCAAGAACATGACTACAATTATTAAATAAGAGAAAGTGTAAAGGGAAAGGAACAAAAATAAAGGTAACAAAATATTGGTGAAATTTGAGCAAGTTATTAGAAAAAGTAACAGCAATAGAGATACAGATTTTGGAGAGCTTTAGGTGGTGTACATGGGTGGATGTAGGAGTGGATGAACTTTGTCTAATCTGTGGAGGCATTAATTACCTTTTATAGACAATAGGTGCAGGAGGAGGCCATTCAGCCCTTCGAGCCAGCACCGCCATTCAATGTGATCATGGCTGATCATTCTCAATCAGTACCCTGTTCCTGCCTTCTCCCCATACCCCCTGACTCCGCTATCCTTAAGAGCTCTATCTAGCTCTCTCTTGAATGCATTCAGAGAATTGGCCTCCACTGCCTTCTGAGGCAGAGAATTCCACAGATTCACAACTCTCTGACTGAAAAAGTTTTTCCTCATCTCAGTTCTAAATGGCCTACCCCTTATTCTTAAACTGTGGCCCCTTGTTCTGGACTTCCCCAACATTGGGAACATGTTTCCTGCCTCTAACGTGTCCAACCCCTTAATAATCTTGTACGTTTTGATAAGATCTCCTCTCATCCTTCTAAATTCCAGTGTATACAAGCCTAGTCGCTCCAGTCTTTCAACATATGACAGTACCGCCATTCCGGGAATTAACCTAGTAAACCTACGCTGCACGCCCTCAATGTCCAAGTCTTCACACTTTTTACTAATTGACAGGCTCATGAACACAACACTGACCTCAGCAACTGTGATCTTCAATGGACAATGTCTTTGGTTGTACTACAGACTTTGGTTTTTCCCAATTATGATTACCTCGTATAACTGTTTAATTTATTGCGTTTTATTGCAAGGATGTTGCCAGGGTTAGGGGGTCCGAGCTATAGGGAGAGGTTGAGTAGGCTGGGACTCTATTCCTTGGAGTATAGGAGGATGAGGGGTGATCTTATTGAGGTGTATAAAATCATCCGAGGAATAGATTGGATAGATGCATAGAATCTCTTGCCCATAGTAGGTGAATCAAGGACCAGAGAGGTTTAAGGTGAAGGGGAAAAGATTTAATTGGAATCTGAGGGGTAACATTTTCACGCAAAGGCTGGTGGGTGTATGGAATAAGCTGCCAGAAGAGATAAACAGTTAGACATTTAAACAGGTACATGGATAGGACAGATTTGGGGGGTATGGACCAACTGCGGGCAGGTCAGACTAGCGTAGCTGGGACATGTTGGCAGGTGTGAGCAAGTTGGGCCAAAGGGCCTGTTTCCACACTATTTATCTGTGTGTTATTACATTTATGGACTTGTTAAACTGGAGCAGGCAAAAAAATGATTGTTCCAATGACAGTACACATGACAATTAAACACTCTTGAAGGCCTTGTGTCCTTCAAGGTAGCAGTAAGGTGTGTGTTTGCAGTATTGGGAGTGGAGCATAGCATTCCAATCTGATCTGACGGATTATTAAAGAATGGTTCTGAAGCCATGAGAATTTCCAATGTGGGAATGCAATGGGATATCACCAGTGATGAGCACCTTGGCCACTAGGACTTTCACCTTTGGGTCGGAATCCGTAACTCGGTGGTGAGGATCATTACATGTGGCAATTTCCTCCAAAAGGGCAACCTGGTGGCACAAGTGAGTTGTATTTTATTTCAAATCGAGAGGCAATTGGAGACTGATTGAAGTAATGAAATCATTTGTAAGTACAGGTGTTGTTAATTCTCTTATTAGTCAGGAAATCAATCAATGCCATGCCAGTAAATATAACAACTGTTAATGCCTGAGCAGATGAAGGAAGAGTCACCTTTTTAAATGTTAGTAATTTCCTTGGGTGTTTTATTGTCATATGTCCTGAAACAGAACAATATAATTCTTACTTGCAGCAGCACAACAGATATGTAAACATATTACTTTGTAAACACCATAAATAAATGACAAAGATGAAGTTCAGTATATATGAAAAATAAACAACAATAGTGTAAAGAAAAAAATCAATGCCCCCAAGTTAATGTAATAGTTTGGAGCTTAGTGGCGGTTGTAGTGGTTAATAGCCTGATGGTTGTTGGGAAGAAGCTGTTCCTGAAATTGGATGTTACAGTTTTCGGGCTCCTTTTTCTATTTCTATTTGTAAGAAAGGCACTGTGGGTCGAAGGGCCTGTTCCTGTGCAGTACTTTTCCAGTCCCTTGAGTTTTTGAAAAAGAATATGTTATTTTCATTCCAATTTCAAATATCGTATGTTAAATGTTGTCTTTTCTTAAATGAAAAGGGGCCATGCAATTGTGTGGTTTATTGAAGGTCCAAACCTGTTTACAATACTGCGTTTTTACCCCACGGATCAGGCAATATTTGGAAGAACTGTTTTGGAGACAATTCATGTTTTTCATTTGGGGATTTGTACAGAAATGTTATTTACTTAAGTTCATGGTTGTAGCAAGAAATGAATGATCATCTGTTGACTTTTTAAAAGCACAGCTCTGTTTCATTAACCAAATAGAAAGCAGTACTGTGTCAATACTTTTAATTCTCTTTGCTGCTTCTGAATGTAATAATCTGATTCTTGTTCAGTCTATAAATTGTCTTTTGATTAAATGGAGAACCATCATCTGTGGCCATGTGAGTTATTGTGTTATTCCATGTAGATAATTATTATTATAGAATTACTGCCAATTCTCTGCATTAGCTTTGCTGAGTTTCGGATGGC
The DNA here is from genome assembly GCF_053455715.1 of Rhinoraja longicauda. NCBI lineage: Eukaryota > Metazoa > Chordata > Chondrichthyes > Rajiformes > Arhynchobatidae > Rhinoraja > Rhinoraja longicauda. Next base: position 34,761,268 of record NC_135962.1, on the reverse strand, counting down.
AGTGGTACAGTTTGTAGAACTGCTGTCTCGCAGTGCCAGAGACCGCTATTCAATCCTGACCTTGGGTGTGTTTGTGTGGAGTTTGTACATTCTCCCTGTGACTGCGTGGGATTTCTCTTCATACTCTGGCTTCTTCCCACATCCCAAAGACGTGCAGCTTTGGAGGTGAATTGGTTTCTTCAAATTGCCCCTTGTATAAGGAGTGGAAAAGAAAGCAGGATAACATAGAACTAATGTGAATGGGTGATTGATGGTCAGTGTGGACTCAGTGGGGAAAGGGCTTGTTTTCATGCAGCATCTTTCAATCAATCACTTCGTTTAATTTACAGACACAGCATGGAAATGGGCCCTTCAGCCCACCGAGTCCATGCTGACCATCGGTAACCTGTTCAACTATTTCCATGTTGTCCCACTTTCTCATCCTAGCCCCGACACACCATAGGCAATTTACAGAGGCCAAATAACCTGCAAACCAGCATCGAGACTGGGAAACTGACACTGCTAATTGCTCTTTGCTGATGATAAGCTCCACTGTGCCTTAATGCAGGAATGTCTCGTGGATCCATACTTGGAGATCTGAAGAAGGGTCTCGACCTGAAACGCCACCCATTCCTTCTCTCCAGAGATGCTGCCTGTCCTGCTGAGTTACTCCAGCTTTTTGTGTCCATCTTCATACTTGGAGATCTTCAGGTTAGACAACTGGGCATGTGACTTAGACGCTCGTCAATAGTTTTCCTTCAGCTTTTTCTGGAATGAGGCTTGTTCTGTCTCTCCTCATGAAGTATTTCATGTAGCAACAAGGCTTCACCATTCAGGAGCCGATGATCTTGAAAGTGTAAATTAACAACATTGGATATGGAAATAATGATGTTACCACCTAGGCTGGCAGTGATTGTACACCAGTGATTCTTAGAAAATAGTCGACCTTCTGGTCCTATAGGTAGATGTGTTACTGACTAGTGTTTTCTGAGTTTGAGAGGAACTGATGTTTAACAAAGTCAAATGTTATACTGATGGGAGAGATCACTGGATCATGGATTAAGAGTAATTTCTACTTTCCTCTCTTCCTCCCCATCCCCCACTCTCATATCTCAACGTTGCCAATAATTCTAACAATATTATCTTAGCAACCCTTCGCAGACGTGGTATGAAATTCCAGATTTTCTTGGACTAAATATGGTTCAGTCTTTATAAACTTATCAAAACCAGGTGCCTAGGAGCTTTTTGGCAACAAAAAACATTAAAAAAATATAATAAATTGAATCACACGGTTGATACGGGTCTGAAACATTAACTTGGACAAAATTCTTCCATTCTGTCTGTTTTTCCTGCTTTTTTTAATGTCTGAAATATTAACTTTGACAAAAATCTTCTGTCTGTTTGAGCTGCTTTTTCAAGAAATTTATGTGAATCATTTCCAAATTGAAATATTTTAAAAAAAGTTTTTTTAGCTTGCCTTTATTTTTGCACAATTGTAATTAAGTGACTTGCTTTGGCATTTTTAAAGTCGCCACGTTCCTAACTGGGATGGCGGTGGCCTTGTGGAAACAAGTTTATTTGCACAAAGATCACCTGACAAAACATAAAGCTATGGGTGCGGATTCTGTGTGTCTGGATGTGAACGGTGGCGGGATCCAGCTGGTCTGATCGACAGCCTCCCAGCAAGCAAAGGATGTCTCTGGCTGTGTAGGGAGGAGGGATTGTTTGCTCTGGCCATATGACAGGGAAGAAACTAAGAGGTAACAGATGTCTGTTTCAAGAACAACCGCTTAGAAAGTGTGAAAATACTTTGAACTGATGGCACCCACCCATATCCTTTGGTCAAAACAATTGAGTTCTTAAATATTTCAAACTTGGAAGCTTGTATTAGTGGAATGGTTCAACAGTCTGTTTTTTTGCAAAAAAACGAGCAAAGCAATTAAGCAGTGCCGAACGAATGTTAACCCACCTTTAAAGTACTGATTTAAAGCAGTATTGGTAAGCTCGTTTACTCTGCCATATGGTACGACAGCAAGTGTATGGACGATGAGGTGGTGCAAGGGAGCACTTTGGCCCATTCCTCAAATGTCAAAGTGAATCATCGGTCAAAGTGAATTTTTTTTTTTGGAGCCAGGCTCCATTGAGGCACCACCGTGTATGTAGTCTGTCAAGTGTCCACTCCAGTGCTCAGCAGCTCCTGTGAAGAGAGCAACCCCATCCGGAAAGGTTTGTGGTAAAGGTCAGCGTCTGCCCTCTTAGAGTTCACATGTCCTCGTATGGCACCCAGAAATATTCAAATAGGCTGGAGAAATATCATCCAGCATATGATTAAATTCCTCCTAACTGTCACCTTCCCAACGTCAGTGACATCCATCCCTGTCACGCCTACAGACGTCCTGTTCACCTTCCTGAACTCTGGCTCCAGCAACTTGTGCATCCATCTGTTGCCGCCCACCTCTGTCACCCATCCACTGCAGCTGGTGCTTCCTCTAAACTCACTTTTGCGGCCTGACTTTGAACCTTTGCATCATGTATCCATTTTTGCATTGATTTTCTGAAGCTCTTTGGGTTGTCTTCTCCATGTTTTAAATTTGCTCTCTAATTCCAGTGATTTTCCCTGTTTATCGACTGGTTCGTCTGAGGTTCCAATGCTCCCTACAGGAGTTTATTTTCGTTGGTTCTTACTAATGTCAGTTCAAATGTACTGAGGAGTACTTTGGTGTATCCAATCTTTTTTAATGAAGAAAAATTATTTCAAAAATTGGGAGAAAAAAAATCAATGTTTTGCTGGCATAATTTTAATTATTTTAATAATTGTTTTAAATTATTTTAATAAATTGAACTGATCATAAGTCAAGAGTGTTTAATTGTCATATTTCTCGACAACAGAACAATGAAATTCTTTCTTGCTGCTGCTTAACAGCCCCATAAACACAATAGCATAGGGATAATATATGATAAACAAAGATACAATAAATTAATTACCATAATACTAGGTAACAATAATAATGCAAAAAAATTGAAGTCTATGGTGCAACCAAAATGAAGTCCATAGAAGATCACTGTTGCTGAGGTGAATGTTGTGAAATGTTCAAGAGCTGGATTGTTGCTGGGAAGCAGCTGGTCTTTAAATTGATGGTTCGAGTTTTCAGACTCCTGTACCACCTTCCCGATGACAGGAGCGAAATGAAAGTGCAGCCAAGGTGATGTGGGTCTTTGTTGATACTGGCTGGGTTTTTGGCAGCAACACTCTCTGATGGTGGGGAGGTCAGTAGCTGTGATGGAACAGGCAGGTCTCCCACTCTCTGTAATCCCCTCCAATTCTGGGGTTCAAGTTGCCGAACCAGTCTGCAATGCTGTCAGTCAGGATGCTTGCTACCATACATCTGTAGTAGTTCAATATAATATTCATCGATATAACAAATCTATGCAACTGGAGAAATTAATACTAAGTTGGGAAAGGAAGATTGGCAGAAATACTTGGGGCACAATTGAATAGACCAGAGGACTAAGCTAGAGCACTTCCTGTGAATTGGAAGAATGCTTGGAAGGAAATTGTTTGGTCAACAGTATTGATGGCAGTGGAAAACTGGATTAGAAAAACTGGCGAATCTCTAACATTACAGGCCATGTTTCTTCTGACTATGTTAGACTGTTGCTGTGCAGTGGGAGGGTCAATAATGCAGCAACTCATCAATAAAAAATATATATAAAGGGGAAAGGGAGGTTGGATTTGGGATAGTGATATATTTGAGTCGAAAGATGATGAATCAAGCTAGGAATTAGTTGATCTCGCATATTCCTTAGGCTAGAAACTTCAAAGGCTCATCAGCAGGTCAGCATGTCATTATATATTTTTTCCTTGATTCAAACAAGGTGACCTATAATAGAGTTTCATTTAATGAACAAATAGGATTAGACAACAAAATTGATTATAAATGCCTGACTGAACAAGCAGCATTGATTCCTTTTAGATAAATGAGCTCAATGTGATCCGAGTCACTGAAATACAATTTATTAAAATCTATGGATTTCCTCTCTCCCAGGATAACGTGATATTCAGCAGTGAATGTGAGAATGAGGTCAGGCCACGGTCATACACAAATACATTTTGTCGAAACTAACATTATTCAAATTAACCTGGCTTTTTCACGTCCATGGTGTTTATTCTAACAGCGAATAACCTGCAAAAAATATTAAGAAAATAATCTAGCACTGCCTTGCTTTTCTGGTGTAAATTGATTTGCAACCAAATGTAATTGAGAAAATCAATATTTTACTTCACACGTTGAAATGGTTTAACCCTTTGGACAGGTAAGGTGTTAAAGCTGGTTATTTAGCAACCTTCAGAGAAATGCTTAAATAACTCCATGGCTTTTTGTTATTGAAGGAAATTCAGTTGAAGCTATACTGGAGGAAAAGCATAAATAATTTTGTGGATAAATTAGATAAAAAATGATTTGTGCTCATGATCCTGGATGAAGCATGTGTGAGAACCATAATTATCAGCCTACATTTGTTGGACCAAATGGCCTGTTTATGTCTGAGAAAGTGGATTCCAATGATGCAATGTACAACCTCTGTCATTTTAAGTCAGTGGTGTTATAAATTAGATTTAAAGAAATACATGATTTCACTGTAGGTTGCCAGTAAATTTCTTCCCACCTTTTGGGAAATTAAGCTTGTTATTTTAATAAAATTTTAATCTTTAAAAACTGTTGAGCAAATATTAATGCATCTGTCTGTAAACTCTCCAATATTAAGAATAACAAAGTTTTACATCTACTTAAAATAATTAAGCTCTCTGTGATCTGAGTCACGTCAACCAAATCGATTAAACTCTACGGATGTATCCTCTCTTCCATGATATCTAATACCAAACCAGTAATTTTGAAAACTCGGTCAGGCTGAAGGTGAATAGAAGTGCACTGGGTTGAACTAATATTAACCCCTGAAAATTGATGCTCCCATCTCAACAACCTTTCTTTCCTCTATTCTGACTTGGTCCACATGACCGGGTTTGGTAACTCGAATGCCTGGGAATGAAGAAGACTATAGAAAGTGGAAGACATTGCCTGTTCATCACAATAATATCAATCGGAATCAGAATGACCTTTATTGTCATCCAAAAAAACAAGTCTTTTGGACGAGATTTCGTCACCCACAGTCCAACAACAAGAGCAATAAAATAAGCAATTACACACACAACCACAAACCAACACAAAACAAAAAAAGAAACATCCATCACAGTGAGTCTCCTCCAGTCACCTCCTCACTGTGATGGAAGGCCAGAATGTCTTTTCTCTTCTCCCGCGGTCAGGCTGTTGAAGTTGCTACGTTCCAGGCCACGCCGGACGGTGAAACGTCCGCAGCGGGCCAACCCATGCCCCGCGATCTGGGGTGGTCGAAGGCGCCACCGCTGCATGTCGGGGCGGTCGTGGCTCCTGACATTGAAGCCCTCGCCGGGCAGAAAAAAATCCCGTGGCCTATTTCAGGCCGCGCCAGACGGTGAAAGGTCCATGGCGGGCCGACCCAAGCCCCGCGATTCAGGGCAGGTGAGGACGCTGCCGCTGCTGGAGCTCCCGATGTCGGCCCCCACCCAGGGGGCTGCAAGCTTCCGACATCCACGCGGCCCACTCGCACCACCCTCGCCTCACTACCATCATCATGTGCAGGACTCTGAAAGCCATGCCTCCAGTTTCAAGAGCAGCTTCTTCCCAGTAACCATTCACCTTTTGAACACTGCACAACACTAACCCAAATCCTACCTCAGCTACTCTGATCTTCACTGAAATTTGTTTTGCTTGCACTACGACTTTGATTTTGCACTGTTATCTTGTATTACTAATTATTTATTGTATTATTAATTACTGTATAACCAGAGACCAGTCCTGAACTACTATCTACCTCTTTGGTGACCCTTGGACTATCCTTGATCAGACTTTGCTGATCAAGGCTTTACCTTGTACTAAACGCTATTCCCTTCTGTATCTATACACTGAATGGATCGATTATAATCATGTATTGTCTTTTTGCTGACTGGTTAGCATGCAACAAAAGCTTTTCACTGTACCTCTGTGCAGGTGACAATAAACTAAACTGTTACTGTATATTTATTTGTATGTTACTGCATGGGACTACAAAGCTGCAGCAAGTAAGATTTTCATTGTTATGTTGCTTGTACACATGACAATTAAACACTCTTGATTCTCCTTGACTCCTTCATATACATTCATGGCTCCTTGATGACAGGACTAGCTTTCACAAATAACAAGCTGATATTTTCCATGCGCCCTTTCCATTATCTCCCTTGAACCCTGACGCTGCTTGTCCAAGAATCAAGGCATGGGGAACAGTAGATGCTGGAATCTTGGAACAAAGCACTGGAGGAACTCGGTGTGACCGGCTGAGTTCTTGTTGCTTTTTGTCTAACGAGCATTAGTCAATAGTCAATAGTCGTTTATTTGTCACATACACATAAATGTGTAGTGAAATGAAACATTACCCGCAGTTGAACAATAAGACCAATAAGATTAATCAATAAAAAATGCAATAACACATACAATCACAACTAACACCAAACAAAAAGAAACATCCATCACATTGAGTCTCCTCCAGTCCCTCCTCACTGTGATGGAAGGCCAGAATGTCTTTTCTCTTCCCCTGCCGTCTTCTCCCGCGGTCAGGCTGTTGGAGTTGCCACGTCGGGGCGGTCGGGGCTCCCGACATTGAAGCCCCCGCTGGGCGGTGAAAATCCCGCGGCCTATTCCAGGCCGCGCCGGACGGTGAAAGGTCCGCGGCGGGCCGACCCAAGCCCCGCGATTCGGGGCGGGTGAACACGCTGCCTCTACTGCTGCCAGAGGTCCCGATGTCGGCCCCCACCCAGGGGCCTGCGGGCTTCCGACGTCCACGCAGCCCGCGCCGGAGCCTCCGGAGACGAGTCGCAGCCGCTCCCGCAGCATCCGAAGGCGGCCAGCGCCGCAGTTGGTGAGTCCGGGCCGCAGGCTCTGCGAACCAGAGCCCCAGGTGGTCCCAGGTGCATGGCCGGTGGTAGGCCGCAACGGGAACGGAGATACGACACAGAAACAAAGGTCGTGTCTCCGTTCGGGAGAGAGAATTTTACAGTTCCCGTTCCCTCCCACCCCCCCCCCCCCAAAACATAACATACAAACCCTACACCATATTAAAACTACAATTCAGACAAAAACAACAAAAAACACAAAAGACAGACAGACTGCAGGCAAGCCGCAGCTGCGACAGCATTAGAATGATTGATGTATCATTTTGGTCTCTTCAGGGCACAACCTGGCCTGGTTATAGATTTTGATTCCTGCTTCCAGTGCCAATCATGTGTTTGGAAACGGTGTTCACTTCATCTGTAACAGGAGTCTCCAATCTATAACCTCGCTATACTTAGTTTCTTAATACCGATGTTGTCTATTTCCTCCCCTTCAACCTCACCAGTATTGACCAGCATATCCGTGCCAACTTGAAGGAAACGTTCTCCTAGTCGGCGTCCATTCGTCACACAATTTTAATCAAGACCATTGGAGACACAATGAACTGCAGACGTTGGAATCTTCAGCAAAATGCAAAGTGCTGCAGTTATTCAGCAGGTTAGACAGCATCTGTGGAGGGAACAGATAGATAATATTTCAGGTTGGGACTTTTCTTCAGACATGATGGAGGGGAGGGAAAGCAAGAATAGAAAGGTTTGGGTGGGACAAAACCGTGCAAGTGATAGGTGGATACAGGTGAGTGCGGTTTGATTGGCAGATATGTGTAGTAAGTGACACGGTGAAAAGGACACAAAGCATGTCGGACAAGAAGAGGCATAAAATGGGAGGGATATGGATGGAAGGTGACTGGGGAGGGAAAAGAGGGGTGGATTAAAAGGAAATAAGGGACTTGGCAATGGGAGATGAACGTATAAGTATATGTGTATAAATCTTGTGCTATTATTGTCTTCTAGGTTAAAATTCTCATGCTTTGCTTCAAGACTTTACCTGGCTATACTCAAACTCTTCAATAGCCTCCAGTCATAAAACTATGAAGGCTTAATTATCCTGACTCCAGTAATGTATGCAAATCTATACTCCGAGTAGTTGCAGTCTTTGGCCACTTATTACTTGCTCTTTTGAATTCCCTTACCAGGTCTTTCATTTTAAGAACCTATTTAAATTCTATCTCTTGACCTGACATTTTTGTCTCTCTCTATTTATTTTGCGTCTCTCCGGCATCATGCATCCAATAGCATATGATCTGTTCATTCTTTTCATTAAACTCTTCATTTTATATTACAATAGGGGCGGCATGGGGCGGCATGGGGCGGCATGGGGCGGCATGGGGCGGCATGGGGCGGCATGGTGGCGCAGCAGTAAAATTGCTGCCTTTGAGTACCAGAAACCCGGGTTCGATCCTGACTATGGGTGCTGTCTGTACGGAGTTTGTACATTTTCCCCGTGACGGCACGTTTTCTCCGGGTGCTGTCCTCCCACACTCCAAAGACACAAAGGTTTGTAGGTTAATTGGCTTCATTAAAATTGTAAATTATCCCTAGTATGCAGGATAATGCGGGTGTACTGGGTGATCGCTGGTTGGCTCAGACTTGGTGGACTGAAGGGTCTGTTTCCACACTATCTTTAAAGTTTAATGTTTACGTCTCTAGGTATTTTTATTGCCACAATTGACAACAACACTTGATCTGTGTTAGCTACTCTAAATGATGTGGCGTGTGTCTGAAATGTGGATAAATATAGAGAAGATTTTTCGCATCCTTAGAGCACAGATTTTCATGGCCAAGGAAGTACCTTAAAACCATATATGCTGTGGTAATGTAGGGCACTCAGCAGTGAAAGATATCTGCATAAAGGAAGAGCAGTGATCAGATCCTGTATTTATGATTTTGGTTGATGAATAAATTTGGCCAAAACTTCTTCTCTTAGTTAATTTGGTTTAATGGTATTGGTTATGTTGACCCAAGAGGGCTGACAGACTGTTAGTTTTGTTTCACTTGCAGGATGGTCCATCTATGCAGCATTAAATTCTCTAATTTTAAGTAACACCATCCCCTTCTCCCTCTCTCTTTCCCATGCCCTCCCCACCCCAGTATACACCCATTTTACCCACTGTCACAATCTTCCTTTCCCCACCTCTCCACCACCCCCTTCCATCCACATCTCACCCCATGGTTTTATATGGTTCTTCTCCACTCATTGCCACCTTTTTGTCTCCTTTTCACCTCTTGCTTTTCTCCATCCAACTGCCAAACAACCCCCATCACCTGTATCCACCTATCACTTGCCATGCTTTGTTCCAGCCCCACCTCTTTATTCAGCTTTCTCTCCTCTGCTACAATAAGACTGAAGAAGGGTCCCGACGTGGCCCTTCCACAGATGCTGCGTGACCCACTGAATTCCTCTACACAGAACAGTGTCTTATCGAACAGTATGATGTACTTTGTCCTGCTACAAAGTAAGGCAGCCTGGTGCTTGGGCCAAAGAGCAATAGCTGTGTCTGAAGACACAAATGTGTCTTCCTTCCCGCTGCTGTGAGACTTCACAACCAGCACTGCTCCCAGCAGTCGAGTCAACAATAACAGCTAAGAACACACACAAAACTGATGACAATTTATGTATCTTTTATTTATAATGATCTCTTGCTATCCACTTTGCTGCTGTAACACTGTAAATTTCCCCGGTGTGGGACGAATAAAGGAATATATTATTATTATTATATTATCACTGTGTGTGCTTTTCAAGTTTCTGTGCAAATGTAAATATCAGACCAATTTATTTAAACATTCCCAGTACTCTGATTGAAACTTCCACTTGAATCGCAGTGATTAATATTTGAAATGCAGAGACAGCATCATTTGGTTCCAGTGCGTGGCATCAGAACTGAGATGTGGGAAGACTTGGAAAACACCTTGTGAGACGTGTACAGAATAGAAAGAGTATTAAGTTGCTATTTTCTGTTTTATATTGCTTTTTCAGATGTACTTCTGAGTGTATGGGAGAAGTTTGTCATGGTACATTTATTTTGTAGGTCTTGCCAACACTCATTACTGCTGGAGAACAATGCAAGGAATTTCACACATGTGGGAACTATTTTTTGCAAAAGATTAAAAGGTGCTTTTCCTGATTTTGTTTTTTGGGGTCTTTCAGTTTGGAGCCTTGTCCATTCAGGCTGAAAGTAAGACATTTCAAATATCATAATAATCATAGATACATAGAAAATAGGGGCAGGGATAGGCCATTCGGCCCTTCGAGCCAGGCCCTTCAATGTGACCATGGCTGATAATCCACAATCAGTACCCCATTCCTGCCTTCTCCCCATATCCTTTGATTCCGCTAGCCCCTAGAGCTCCATCCAACTGTCTTTTCAATGCATCCAGTGAATCGGCCTCCACTGCCTTCTGAGGCAGAAAATTCTACAAATTCTCAACTCTCTGGGTGAAAATGTTTTTCCTTATCTCAGTTCTAAATGGCCTAGCCCTTATTCTTAAACTGTGGCCCCTGGTTCTGGACTCCCCCAACATTGGGAACATGTTTCCTGCATCTAGCTTGTCCAGTCCCTTAATTTTATATGTTCCTATAAGATCCCCTCTCATCCTTCTAAATTCCAGTGAATACAAGCCCAGTCGTTCCATTCTTTCATCACACGACAGTCCCACCATCCCGGGAATTAACCTCGTGTACTTACTCTGCACTCCCTCAATAGCAAGAATGTCCTTCCTCAAATTTGGAAACCAAAACTGCACAGAATACTCCAGTTGTGGTCTCACCAGGGCCCTGTAGAACTGCAGAAGGACCTCTTTGCTCCTATACTCAAATCTTCTCGTTATGAAGGCCAACATGCCATTAGCTTTCTTCACTGCCTGCTGTACCTGCATGCTTACTTTCAGTGACTGATGTGCAAGGACACCCAGGTCTCATTGCACTTCCCCTTTTCCTAATCAGGAGAACAACTTTTGGCCCCTGAGTACTAGAGGCAGAGGATCAAGGGGGATAGTGGAACTGAAATTTGTATGAGGCGAGAAATAGTATTGGGTAGACTGATGGGACTGAAGGTTGCTAAATCCCCAGGGCCTGATGGTCTGCATCCCAGGGTACTCGAGGAGGTGGCTCTAGAAATCGTGGACGCATTGGTGATCATTTTCCAATGTTCAATAGATTCAGGATCATTCCTGTGGATTGGAGAATAGCTAATGTTATCCCACTTTTCAAGAAAGGAGCAAGAGAGAAAACGGGGAATTACAGAGCAGTTAGCCTGACATCGGTGGTGGGGAAGATGCTGGAGTCAATTATTAAAGAGGTAATAACAGTGCATTTGGATAGCAGTAAAAGGATAAGTCCAGGTCAGCATGGATTTATGAAAGGGAAATCATGCTTGACTAATTTTCTGGAATTTTTTGAGGATGTGACAAATAAAATGGATGAGGGGGAGCCAGTGGATGTAGTGTATCTAGACTTTCAGAAAGCCTTTGATAAGGTCCCACACGGGAGATTGGTGAGCAAAATTAGAGCACATGGTATTGGGGTTAGGGTGTTGACATGGATAGAGAATTGGTTGGTTGACAGGAAGCAAAGAGTAGGAGTAAACGGGTCCTTTTCAGAATTGCAGGCAGTGGCGAGTGGAGTGCTGCAAGGCTCGGTGTTGGGGCAGCAACTGTTTACCATATATTAATGATTTAGACGAAGGAATTAGAAGTAAGAGTAGCAAGTTTGCAGATGACATAAAGCTGGGTGGCAGTGTGAACTGCGAAGAGGATGTTAGGAGGTTGCAGAGTGACCTGGACAGGTTGAGTGAGTGGGCTGATGCGTGGCAGATGCAGTATAATATAGATAAATGTGAGGTTATCCACTTTGGCGGCAAAAACAAGGAGGCAGATTATTATCTCAATGGTGTCAGGTTAGGTAAGTGCAACGAGACCTGGGTGTCCTTGTACACCAGTCACTGAAAGTTGGCATGCAGGTACAGCAGGCAGTGAAGAAAGCTAATGGCATGTTGGACTTCATAACGAGAGGATTTCAGTATAGGAGTAAAGAGGTTCTTCTGCAGTTGTATAGGGCCCTGGTAAGACCACATCTGGAGTATTGTGTACAGTTTTGGTCTCCTAATTTGAGGAAGGACATCCTTGTAATTGAGGCAGTGCAGCGTAGGTTCACGAGATTGATCCCTGGGATGGCGGGACTGTCATGAGGAAAGATTGAAAAGGCTAGGCTTGTATTCACTGGAGTTTAGAAGGGTGAGAGGGGATCTTATAGACATATATAAAATTATAAAAGGACTGGACAAGCTAGATGCAGGAAAAATGTTCCCAATGTTGGGTGAGTCCAGACCCAGGGGCCACAGTCTTAGAATAAAGGGGAGGCCATTTAAAACTGAGGCGAGAAGGAACTTTTTCACCCAGAGAATTGTGAATTTGTGGAATTCTCTGCCACAGAGGGCAGTGGAGGTCAAATCACTGGATGAATTTAAGGGAGAGTTAGATTGAGCTCTGGGGGCTCGTGAAACCAAGGGATATGGGGAGAAGTTGGGCACAGGTTACTGATTGTGGATGATCAGCCATGATCACAATGAATGGTGGTGGTGGCTCAAAGGGCCGAATGGCCTCCTCCTGCACCTATTTTCTATGTTTCTATATTTTTATGAGTGTGTGTCGAGTTGATGAGGTTGTGTGTTGGAATTGTAGATTTGGAAAAAGTTGCCCTTTACAGAGCAGGGATGTGGGAGGTAACTACAAACTTAGTAGGATGGATTTCCTCCTGGCAACAGATTTCTATGTTTGGAGACACAAGGAACTGCAAATGCTGGAATCTTGCACAAAACACAAAGTGTTGGAGGAACTCAGTGAGCCTGGCAGCATCTGTGTGAGCCTGACAAAAAGTCCCAGAACAACCGGAAAGTCACCTGTCCATTCCCTCCACATATGCTGCCTGACCCCCAGCTCTTTGTGTTTTGCTCGGTCTTCTATGTTCTCAAGGTGTCTTTGTAAGGCCAGTATAGTACTCCTTCATCCAAATACCGTTGATCTGATCATTAATATTTAAAGTGAAAAGCCAGCATTTCAATGTGTTTCTATGTTGTTGCTTTAAAGTTACTGAAGTTGGGATGTGAAGCTGGTTTTGGGGAGCTTGCACTGATGCCTGATAAAGCTGGATTATCACCAACTGCAGCTGAGTTGACTATGTGATTCATGTGCCGACATTCCTGCATATCCATGTACCTAATTGCTGCTATTGTATCTGCCTCCCGCCACCACCACTTCAGGCACAGTGTACTAGGCAGTCCTCTGTGTGGAAGAAAAAACTTGCCCCACACATCTCCTTCAGTTTTTGCTCTTCTCATCGTAATGCTATGCCTTCTAGTCTTGAAATATTTTCACCATGTGATAAAGATTTTGACTGTCTATCCTATGTATGCCTCTCATAATTTTCTATACTTCTATCAGGTCTCCCCTCAACCTCTGACGTTCCAGATAAACTAATCCAGGTTCAATCCAAGCTCTCTTGTAAAGAATAACCTCTAATTCAGTCAGCATTTTGGCAAACTTCTTCTGTATCCTCTCCAAAGCCTCCATATCCTTCCTGTAATGGGGAGACCAGAACTGCATGCAATACTCCAAATGCAGCCAAACCAAAGTCTTGTATAGCTGCAAAGACCTATAAAGACTAACTAAGTTGGTCATTCCCATATGTTAATGTTGAAGGGGATGGGGGAGAAGCCAACTGGAATTTGAGCAAATTAGAATGGAGGTAAGCCACTTAGTGAATCAGCTGGTAGAGCTCCAGCGACCCCGGTTCAATCCTGACCTCTGCTGCTGTCTGTGTGAAGTTTGCATGTTCTCTTGTGACTGCTTGGGTTTCCTCTGGGTGCTCCATTTTCCTCCCGCATCACCCAAAATGCATGGGGTGATTAAATGACACTTTTAAAATTGCCTTGGTGTGTAGATGTGTAGTAGAATCAAGGGAGGAGTAGATGAGAGTAAAGGAATAAACTGGTTTAGTGTCAGATTAGTACAAAAATAGGTGGTTGATGGCCAGCTCGGACTCAATGAGCCAAAGTTCCTATTGCGAATAATTGAAAGATACCATATAGAAACAGTCCCTTCAGTCCATTACCCATTCTTCCCATTTCTTGTTATCTCACTTTCACATCCACTCCTTTCACATTCAGGGCAATTTACAGAGGCCAATTAGCCTACAAATTCACACATCTTTGGTATGTTGGGGGAAACCGGAGCAGCCGGAGGAGACCCATGTAGTCAAGTGGAGAATGTGCAAGCTCCATACAGGAGCATCTGAGGTCAGGATTGAGCTTGGGTCTCTGGTGCTGTGAGGCAGCAACTCTACCAGCTGCTCCACTATGCTGCCCCTCTGCTGTATCTTCTATGATTCTGACTCAATTAGATTTTCCATCAATGTCAACATCGGCCCAAGTCCGCGGACCCAAGGGCTGATTAGGTTTTGTTTAGCTCCTGCTTAATTTACACCTGCAGGATGAAAATTGACAAAGTGTCAGACTTGCTACTGCAGAACTGTCTGCAAAGAATCCCAGGTGGACTGTGGTACTGGAAATGGAGATGGTCCTCTTGAATAAATGCAGGCAATGGAAAGAATTCCAGTTAACACTCGGCAACAGTTGTTGGGGGGGGGGGGGGGGGGATATTTTGTTGTATTAGGTTATCGCCTTTAACTCCATGAGGAATTTTAAAATAAATGTTATTAGTGGCCCCTTTCTAACTTTAAGGAGTTTCTGGTAAGGTGGAAAAGAGTGGAGGCAATCAAAAGTTGCTGGAACAAGAACAAGCAGAAGGCATGCTTTCAGGAATCTTTAGCTCCCTGCAGAGTTTGCAGCCCAGAGCAACATACATAGAGATTTTGAGGAACAGTATGTAAAGAGGTCTGGGAAGCTGTCAGTAAGCAGTCTCACTTTGTGGCTCAGAATTACCATTAAAAACCAGTGCTACATTGCCCTTTTTTTAAAATCTGGCTCATCCCAGCCTTGATTATTTTCTTAATTGTAGGGTACAGAGTGAGCAATATTTCTTCTTTTGCCATCTGTATCAGTGACCAGACCGCAGAGACTTAAAATTAGGTTAAGAGATTTACAGGTTTCATGCAGAGGGTGATTGAAATCTGGAAGATGTTGCCCGAGGGGCTGGTGAAACATTTAAAGTAGTATTTAGATGCATACCTGAATTACCATGATGTAGTAAAGTAAGAGCCAAGTGTTGGGAAATGGGATTGGTGAGGATATGCTCTTTGTTGTATTTGAAAGGCCTATTTCACTGTGCTGCGATCCAGTCTCTATATGGCATTAATGCCAGTATGTACAGTCAGTGGTGCGTGAATTGGTGTGATTGGTAACTGAGGTGACCTTGTCCCTGCAGTCTACTTCTTGAAGATGCATTGGTAAAAATGGTCACCAGATTGTTTTTGTAGATCACTGTGCCATCCTTGCTTTCACACTGAGGATGCTCTGGTGCTGTGTGGCACTAAATGATTTGGGTACAGAAATATTTTTGAAGTTGAAAGTTGTTATCTATGGACCATTGAATTTGACAGAGTTTTATGTCCCTTAATCTTGTATCTCTTGACAGTTCTCACCCTGACATTGCTATCAAGCCAGAGAACCAACACCGGTTCAATGAGCAGTGTGGAAGGGCATTGCTTTTAGTGATCAAGATACTGTGAATATCGAGAACTTTGGATGGTTAAGGGTTTGAACGCACCTAGCTGAGTAATTTACATTCAATGAATCAAATAAATAGTCATAGAATGTGTAACCAAGCCCTTCGATCCAACTTGCCCACACTGACCAACATGACCAACACTAGTTCCACCTGCCTACTTTTGACCCATATCCCTCTAAACCTGTCCTATCCATGTACCTGTCTGAAGAAGGGTATTGACCCGAAACGTCACCCATTCCTTCTCTCCAGCGATACTGCCTGGCCCGCTGAGTTACTCCAGCATTTTGTGCCTACCTATCTAAATGTTTCTTAAACGTCGCAATAGTACTTCCCTCAACTACCTCCTCCGGCAGCTCGCTCTATACACCTAACACCCTTAGTGTAAAAGAAGTTGCCACTTGGGTTTCTGTTGGATCTTTCTGCCTTCACCTTAGACCTATGTTCTCTAGTTTTCGATTCCCCTACTCTGGGCAAGAGACTGTGCATCTACCCAGTCTATTCCTCATGATTTTGCACATCTCTATAAGATCAAGATCAAATCTACAACAAAAAGCTTGAACAAGAAAATTGTGACAATGCCAATGATGGCCATAAAATCTATGTTTCAGAAATGTTGTTTTGGGAAGACTGATACCCTTGTCTGATCTTGTCAATGCATAACTCCAGATTGGCAATGACGTGGGTGACTTTGAAATGGCTTGGTTCATGTTTGAATGGATGTCAAATGCTGGACTAACCAATGATGTGACTTCCTTGTGAAGTCACCTTTTAAATTAAATGCCAGTACAGCAGTAGACAAACCTGCGGTTTAAAAAAAGTTTTGTAGAGATACAGCGTGGAAACAGGCCCATCAAACACTTGTTCACACTAGTTCTATGTTATCCCACTTTCTCATTCGCTCTCTGCATGTGAGGGGCAATTTGCAGAAGCCAATTAACCTACAAACCTGCACGTCATTAGGATGTGGGAGAAAAAGTGCAGTACCCAAAAGAAACCCACGTGAGCACGGAGAATGTGTAAACTCCACACAAACAGCACCCAAGGTCAGTATTGAACCTGGGCTTCTGGTGCTGTGAGATGGCAGCTCTACCAGTTGTGCCACTGTGCAACCACTGTGATGTCTTCAATAAAGAAGCTGGCAACCGGAAATGTAAGAGTGTGTGGATGGCACAGTGGTGCAGCTGGTAGAGTTATTACTGCACAACTCGAGCAATCTGGGTTCAGTCCGGATCTGAGTTTGCTCATGCTTTATGTGGCCTCGTGGGATGCCTCTACATGTGCTGTTTCCTCCCACATCCTGAAGATGTGGGGATTGTGAGGTTAATAGAACAGCATGTAGAACAGGCATTTCACCGCACCTCTGCTTCCGTGAGAATAAGGAAACCATTGACCATAAATTGCCCACTGCAATTTGCCCCTGGTGTGTAACCAAGTGGTAGATTTGAGGAGGAATTGAAGGAGATGGTTGGAGAATAAAATTAGTGAAATGGGTGTTTGATGGTTGGCATGGACTCAGTGGGCTGAAAGCCCTATTTTTGTACTAAATGATTACGACACCCTGAGATATCCATCCAAGGTATGGACCATGCACCTATCGCCTTTGCTTCATTGTTACAGCACTTAAATCCTGGAATCCCCTGCCAAAGGCCATGCACAATGGGTGTATCTAAACCTGAAGCCCTCTGTAACCTTGGAGAGTGGCTCTCTACTTCATGGCATTGAGAATGGACAATAAATACTGGTTGCACTGGTCAAAATGTAACTCTTCATCCCGGTCTACAATTCCCCAATGAGTCACTCGTTTCCACCGCTGCATTGAAGGCCAAGATAAGACTTGACATTTTTAAGAACTTGGTACTTTAGAGAAAGGTACAAGATGGTGGCAGGAGCACAACAACTCTTTGTGCACTACCTCAGAAGAAATCTACAATTTTTACACTACAATTGTTGCGTCCTTGTTCTTGTGTGTGATTGTGCTCCTGAATAGTATGATTTTACTGGGTTGTATGAAAAACAAGGAATCTCACTGTATATAGGTCCATGTGACAATAAAGCACTGTTGAACAATTGATTGCTTGTCTGCAGATATACTCATGTGTTTTGAAGCCGGGCTTGCAATGCAAATAGAGTATATTTAATTTATTATTACTCCAGATGGCATTATTTTAAATTCCTTTGCAGAAGGATTCCAGGAAATCTATCCTTTGCATTACATTTGCATCCCATGAGGCCACATAAAACTCACAGTAAGGAAGATAGTCCCATCAATAAATAGCAACTACAAAAGCTTTTAATATTGGGAGAAATCCAAAGATATTCATAAAACCTTCTGCTTGGCACATGTTATTTCTTGCTTTGAGTATTATGCCAGTGTACAATGGGACAAAATTCAGCCAAGAACCCTGGGATAAGATTGCTTCTAAATACACATTTGTTGATTAAGCAACAAATATCCATGCCAACTGTTCATGTTTAATACCATCAGTTTGTCTTGTCTGCCGTTTAGCAACAAGACTGGAGGGTGGGTCTTAATGCTTGGAAGTCTTACATTTTAGTTCCATGTTGCCGCCTGAAAACCAGCGGCTGATTCTTTTTGGGGAGAGGATCGAGTGAAGCTGATTCATGCTTCCATTCTCGCCTACCGTTTGACACATCTCTGAGTCATAAAGCCATATTGCGTGGAAACAGGCCCTTCGACTCAATTTGCCCACACCGACCAATATATCCCATCTACACTAGCCCCACCTGCCTGCATTTGGCCCATATCCCTCTAAACCATTTCCTATCCATGTACCTGTCTAAATGTTTCTTGTGGGCCTGTTTGCACGCTGTATCTCTAAACTAAGCTAAGCTAAGAGGGTCGGTCCACATCTGACACATGGGATACCGACTGGTCAGAATTCAGGAACAGCCTGTCCCAAGGGGGTATGGGGAGAAGGCAGGAATGGGGTACTGATTGAGAATGATCAGCCATGATCACATTGAATGGCGGTGCTGGCTCGAAGGGCCGAATGGCCTCCTCCTGCACCTATTGTCTATTGTCTATTGTCCCTATGAGATAGAAAACAAGGATGTAACATTTTAATAATCCTGCAGGTGACACAATCGGCAACAATTGTGAATAGTGAAGATTTTCAAAGGATGCAGCACGATAAAGATCAGATGGAAATGTAGGCAAAGAAACGGCAGATTAAGTTTCATCCAGGCCAGTGTGAGGTGTTTCACTTTGGGACGTCAAATGAAAGAGGAAGGCATATAGTAAATGGCAGGATTCTAGGGAGCATGTGCAGAAGGATCTTGGGGTGCAAGTATATAATTCCCAGAAAGTGCTAATGTAGGTGGATGGGGTGGTAAAGAGGGTTTATGGCATATATACCGTCACAGCTTGAGGGGTTAAGTGTAAAAGTTGGCAGTCGAGGTGCAGCTTGTGAAAAGTTTGGTTTGGCCATATTTGAAGAATTGTAGAGGTTCGGTCGCTGCATTACAGAAAGGATGTGAAGAAGGGCTTTGGAGAGGGTGCAGAGGATATTCTCTGAATTCAAGTATTAGTTATTAAGAACAGTTAGGTTTATTCAAATTGATCATTATTTACTGTGGAACATCAAATGCTGAGGGGAGGTCTGATAGAAGTGTAAAGAATTATCACTGGCGTAGAGAGAGCTTTTTTCCCCAATTTGGAATGTTTAAATGAGATTTATAATGCAAGTTTTTTTACACAGTGATGTGTGCCTGGAACATGCTGCCAGGGAATGTTGGAGGCAGATCCAATAGCAATATTTAAGAGGCATTTAGATGGGTACATGAAGAGGCAGAGATTAGAGAGATACAGAACATGTACAGGCAGATGGGATTAGTTTTAATTTGGCATCATGATTGGCACTCTCATCGTGGGTCAAAGGGCCTGTTCCTGTGTTGTATGTTCCATTTTACTTTCCTCGTCAGGATTTCTGTCTCCAAATCGCCGCCTCTCTTTTCCTCTTTAAATAAAATATTATTGCAAACACACTTTTACTTAAACCTCCTCGTTCATCCCATTTGCTTGGCATCGAGTTTATTTTTGCCAGTTTGAAGCATGTTGAGTTTTTGTTTTTGAATGCTAAAAAAAATGAAACTTTTTTATAATGCATTAATGCAATTCAAGCCAATCTGCATAAAGCACATGAAACAAGACTCAAACTTAAAACATGTGGAGTTACTATTTATGGTGTCATTTATGTTATCGTGCAATTAATGTGACAATTAATTTGTATTCACATAGTCTGTATACCTCTCTACTCTGCCTCTTCATGTGCCTGCCTAAGTCTCTCTCAAACATGTATCTGCCTTTAGAAAGGGTAGGTTTATTTTTGTTTGCTACCCGGATTCCAGAGAACTACTAGAGTGGAAAGATTTAATAAGAACCTGAGGGAAACATTTTCACACAGAGGGTGGTGGGTACATGGATTGAGGTACCAAAGGAAGTGGTTAAGGCAGGTACAACACAACATTTAAAAGTCATTTGGACAGTGCATGGATCAGGAAAGTTTAGAAGGATATGGCCAAACACAGGCAAATGGGACTAGCTTAAATGGGATATCTTGGTTGGCATGGATGAGTTGGGCTGAAGGGCCTGTTTCCATCCTCTGATTCTCCTTTTTTTTCCAGTTTAGTAATATTCTGGGACTTGAGAAGGCCATCTGTTGAACAACTCTTTTATATATAGGATTATAAAGGATGGTGCCTCTCATAATATAACAGCTCCCAGCAGCTTCAGTCAAAATGAAATATTTGGGGTCTGTGTGGGGAGTTGAACACATGCCTCTGTGGTTAAAGGCAGAAATGTTACCAAATGAGCCAGGACCATACATCAGCAGGACTCGGTGGGCTTTTTAACCTGTTGACTGTGTTCTTTGAAAGTTAATGTTTCGTGTTTCAAAAATGTTATTGAAAGCTGATGGGCATTTTGGCTCTGTTTTGAAACATTTGTGCTATTTTACTTGCCTGAAATTGCTGTCATAACGTTTTATTTTTGGGTGAGATGGAGAAACAGTTAATCAAAATACTAAAAATAGTTTTTGTGCACATGGAGCAAAGAACTGTACAGAGCAGGAACAGGGCCTTTGACCCGCATCGAGGACGAGAAGGTTTTGGAAAATTGCAGCCAGACATGAAGCCAATTTAAACTAATCTCCTGATTAGCACATGATCCATATCCATCCATTCCCTGCATATGTGCCTATCAAAACCCTCTTAAATACTGATATTGTATCTGCCTCCACCACCATCCCTGGCAGCATGTTCCTGGCACCCAGTTCCAGGCACCCACCACTCTGTGTTTAAAAGAAATTAAAACAAATATAAGAAATTGCATGCCTCCTTGGGCCAAGATCAGATTTTTCCGAGACTGAGAAGTTGTAAGATGGCCTCAGAATGTGGTGACTCTCTGCATGCTGTTCCAAAAGAGGATCCATTATGCTTGTGTATAGAGCGTTTGACTTAATAGCATGCAGAACAAACTTTTCACTGTATCTCTGTGCAGATCACAATAAATAACCAGGCATTCTAAAACAATTTGTCCTGGAAGAGCTGTGAAGCCAATTTGTCAAATGTCACCTGATGGTGCTGTTTAATGACTGCGATTTTCTCTTCAGGGATAAATAACAAACAAAAAAAATCAAACCGCAATATTTTGGTCACTTTCAATCTGCACTGCAACCCTTTATGCTATTTAAAGAGAAATCCAACAACCATTATTTCTGGATTAGAATCCTTTTGTATTGCCAAATAGCATATTGTCCACAGCTAAAGAAGATAATTTGCAGTGGGGTTAAATTACCAAACCAAAGACCAGAAAAGCTTAAGGATCTCAAAGGACTCTACTTCTAATCCATCAAAGACTTGAAATTTCTAACGTCATTTGGTTCCTTGTGCTAATTCTCTGTGATGCTGATGTTGCCACAGCCATTTGTTGTGCGAACCTTTAGAGATCTGAGGTTTTCCACTTCTGGGAGCTGATAATGACTTTGGCCACCAACTGGCTTGACTGGTGACGCGCTGTCTTGAGAAGAAAGGGACTGAGTCATGCTGTCCTGGTAAGGGGAAATCAAAAGCCAAATGTAAACGAATGTGGAGTTTGAAGAAGCCTTTCATCTCCTAGCACCCAAATGATCTGCCACTAATGAAGGTTTTGTTTTTCTTCAAGAAAAAACCTTCCCGTGCAGATTGTTCCTACTGTGCAAAGGGGTCTTTAAACAAATGAACGCTACATTTATGCTATAAAATCATGTATTTTGTGTTTATCAGTGAAAGGCAGTACACATCGAATTTAAGCGTGTACCAGTGTTACAAATAACCAGAATACATTTTTTTTAAGTATAAATTCTTGTTGCTTGTAGTTCAAACAAAAATGAGAAGAGTGAAATATATGGTGTGATAGCTTTTTAAAACGTGGCACATTGAGTGCTGGCAAACTACTGAGATAACAGCTCAGTGATTAATCTGTCTGATCTGTGCTTCCCTTATTCCATTACACGAACTACTTCTGAAAGAGGAATGAGTGAAATGCATGTTTCAGCCAATACTGAAGCTTCAGACACTTGTGAAAATTGCAGGAGACTCCAGGGAGCTGTTCAGGAGAGATTATCCCTGGCACTTTTTTCTTGTCTCTTGCTGGTCATGGGCCAAGTAGATGAGGATGGAGATGAGACTTGCAGTGGAGAATGGAGGTGTAAATTTGATTGCAGATAACATATTTCACCACAGAGATGTTTGCAATTATTTTTTTAAAAATTGTTCATTGTCAGTTTGATGAATGCAAGGGGATGTTTGCAGATTTTCAACCTGCTAAATCGCAGCCTGGGAATTGGCAGACACTGGATAAAAGAGTGGTGCTATAACTGTACAAACCCTAACATGCCCTGCTTTCACTTGCTGAGTGATTTCTGCCTAAATATAACAAAGAAACATAGAAAATAGGTGCAGGAGTAGGCCATTCGGCCCTTCAAGCCAGCACAGCCATTCAAAAAGATCATGGCTGAAAATCCAAAATTAGTACCCCATTCCTGTTTTTTCCCCATAACACTTGATTCCGTTAGCCCAATGAGCTACATCTAACTCTCTCTTGAAAACATCCATGCCTTATGTGGCAGAGAATTCCACAGATTCACAACTCTCTGGGTGAAGAAGTTTTTCCTCATCTCAGTCCTAAATGGTGTATCCCTTATTCTTAAACTGTGACCCCTGGTTCTGGACTCGCCCAACATGGGAAACATTTTTCATGTCCTGTCCAATCCCTTAATGATTTTATGTTTTTATAAGATCCCCTCTCATCCTTCTAAATTCCAGTGAATACAAGCCCAGTCGGCGCATTCTTTCCTCGTATGTCAGTCCCGCCATCCTGGATATTAACCTGGTGAACCTATGCTGCACTCCTTCACTAGCAAGAGTGTCCTACCTCAAATTAGGAGACCAAAACTGCACACAACACTCCAATTATGATTGACCCGTCATTATCAGTCAATCATCAATCTGGTGGTACAGCAGGTGGAGCTGCTGCCTCACAGCGTCAGAAACCTGGTTTCAATTTTGACCTCGGGGCTAAGTGCGTGGAATTTGCATGTCCTCCCTGTGACCGTGCGTGCTTCCTCTGGGTGCTCTGCTTTCCTTCCCCATCCCAAAGATGCGCTGGTTTCTAGTTATCTGGCTTCTGTAAATTGCTGCCAATGCAGATGCGCAAGTGGGATAACGTAGAACTTGCAGGAATGGGTGATAGATGGTCGGCGTGGACTCGGTGGGCTGGAAGTCCTAGTTCCGTGCTGTATCCACATGGTGTGGGGAAAAGTGCCAGCGGTGACATCGTTTCTATACCCTCAGTCAATGATCCTTTTTCAAATTTACGACACGTAACAAATTTATTTTCTTTAGATTATTTGTGCAATGTTCCAAATTATTTTCAGGAGGAAATTCAATTTAACTTTCATTTTATTGATGTATTTGCTCCTTGTGTCAGGGGCCTGTTCAAAGATTCATCACTCTCTCACTGTTCGCCAAGTGCCACTGTGCTGCTGTAAATTGGGAGCGCATTGTGGCCATTTATTTTGGAGTGCATTTGTGCTTATTAGGAAATGAACTTCCCCCTTTTATTTTGTTCTCACTGACTTTTTTTAACCAAGTTACCCCCCCCCCCCCGCCCCAAATAATGCCAACATTGGTGCACATAAATTTAACTTGAGTTTGAGAGTGGAGAAGATGAGATCAGATGTGTTGGTATTACTGTCGAGTAAAGGTAATTACAATGGCATGAGGTGTGAGCTGGCAAACGTTGACTGGAGAGGGATTCTAGCAGGAATGACAGTGGACCAGCAATGGCACGAGTTTCTGGGAGTAATTCAGAATAAAAGGACATACCTTGAGAAATGAGTCGAGGAGGAATTTCTTTAGCCAGACGGTGGTGAATCTGTGGAATTCCTTGCCACAGATGGATGTGGAGGCCAAATAATTGGGTATGATTATGAGTGGGATTGGAACTTCAGTATAAGAAATGCCAATTATGATTTAGCTGCAGAGCGACCAGGTTTTGTTAACCCTGTCCCCCATGAGCTGCGCTATTTAAGGCAAACTTCAATTGATCCATATGTGTGTTAACCCCTTTCCCCTTGGATAGAAGGTGAACCCACGTGACTGTTGATGCCAACTTGTGCCACCTTTTCTGTTCACTTCTACATTCAGGTGGCAAGGCCAACCCCCAATAAAAGATGAGGTGGCGTTACTTGTTCTTCTGCCCATGATGCGCAAAATGGGATGTGAAAGAAATAAAAATGTACAAATGCTGACATGTCAAGAAAACAATAGTTGGTTCAATGGCTGCTGGCTGAGGAAAGATACAGACACAAAGAACTGCAGATGCTGTTTTACAAAAAACACAAAGTGCTGGAATAACGCTGAGGGTCCAGCAGCATCTCTGGAGGACACGATTGGTGATATTTCTGATCAGGATGGGTCTGTAGAAGGGTCCTGACCGAAATGTCATCTATCCATATCCTCCGTGGATGCTGCTTGACCCGCTGAGTTACTCCAGCACTTAGATTTTTTTTTTGAGGAAAAGGATGAATGGTCCAGCAATGTGCAAGTCATAATTCACACGCCGACCCTCTTCCTCACCATAGCTTGCTGGTTGGTGAGCACATTAATAAGATGGTTTTAATGTAGTATTCCTTCATAAATTCCAGCCCAATGTTACTATTGCGATATCATTAATAGAAACCGACACCAAATCACAACCTAGAACCTAAAAGGGTACAGCACAGGAACAGACCCTTTGGCCTACAATGTCTGTGACCGACATGATGCCCAGTTGCCTGCACATGATCCGTATCCCTCCCTTCCCTGCATATCCATGTGGCTTTCCAAAAGCCTCTTCATAAATTTGTAATTTGTAGGAGCAGTATTAGTCCATTTGGCCCATCAAGTCTACTCTGCCATTCAATCATGACTCGTCTATCTATCATATCTGCCTCCATCACCATCCCTGGCAGTGTGTACCACAATGCTGATTTTATTGGAATGCAGGGAAACGCGTACTGATGAAGAAACCAACACTATAGGCTTATGTAACTACTTGCTTCTCCCTCTCTCGACCTGTAATAGCACAAAAGCTCCTATTTTCTCATTGTCCATGAGGAAGGGTCAGTTCGATTTCAATCTTAAAGAAATACGCCAGAAAATTCACGAATGCTGAAGGTTTGAGGATAGTTTTACAGCCGAAGGATTTCTTGCGTATATTTGAGGCTCTTTTCATTTGATTTGAAATGAAAGTAATTCAAATTACGATTTGTCAACCTTTTTTAATAAACCAATGCTGACTAAAACCTGCTTAATGCTGTCAATGTCTCAATTTGGTAGGATTCATGCTGTTGAATAAATATTTATAAACTTGTAAAAAAGATATAAAGTGCTAGAGTAACTCAATGGGTAGGTGTCGTTTTGTGTCAGGAAGAAGGTTGCAGACCCGAAATATCACCCCTCCATGTTCTCCAGAGATGCTGTCTGAACCGCTGAGTTACTCCAGCGCTGTCTTTTTTTGAAAGCCAGCATCTGCACTTCCTTTTGTTGACACATTATAATCTTGTAATGATCTTGTTATGATACAGCTGCAATTTTTAATCATCAAATAAGTTGTGTGTTGGCCGAAGTAATGTTGAACATTTATCGTGGCTGTTTCTCCTCCCCCCCCCCCCCCCCCCATTGATCAAAGGTGACAAATTTCTAATCAATTCTATCACTCCAGACTAACAAAAACAATGTCACTGCAAAATAAATGATGAGGGCTGATAATGCAATTCCTCTCCTGGACAGTCTCATCTTCTTGATCTTGCTGAAAAGGTTGCTGTTTAAAATTACAGGAGAGTTTTTAGATATCAATTGTATAAAGCTTTGTTTCTTTTTGTGCATGCATTATTTAAGAAAATTGAAACAGTGGGCACTCTGTGTTGAGGCCTTGTGTCATACTTTGATATCCCTAGATTTAAAGTGATCCACTATTCTTGTAGAAACAAAGAACTCAATCCACTAAAGGGCACAGAGTGCCGGAGTAATGCTGAATCCATCAGGAAGGCAAGAGTATAAGAGCAGTGACAATTCCAGGCAGTGGGTGCACCATAGTCAAAACCTCCCTATATATAGACGATGTCACCGTCTTTTGCTCAGATGCATTCGCAACAGTTTATTGTCATTTTACGACCAGTTTGAGTTGGCATTGGGAGCCATAGTCAATCGTAAGAAGAGCAAAGCCATGATCTTCGGCAACTGGCCCGACCAATCTTCCGTCCCCTTCGCCATCAAGCCTGACATCGTGAAGGTGCTGAGAATCTGGTTTGGGGATCAGTGGCGTGCAACAAGAATTGGCTGGAGTGGACAGCCAAGGTCGGAAAAAAAATTGGGTCTGTGGAAGCAGCATTCCCTTCCTTTTACGAGGAATAATTTGGTCATGAGGTGTGAGGTGCCCTCAGGTCTGCTGTACTTGGCGCAAGTGTGGCCCGTTCCCCCGCTCCTATTCCTCGGCGATCACCTAGGCCATCTTCCAGTTCATTTGGGGTTCAAATATGGACAGGGTTTGACGGGTCACAATGCACGTCGACAGACAATGGGGGGGAAAAGCATGCCCAATGTTCCTCTCATCTGGATGGCCACCTTTGTGTGTGGCTGCATCAGGCAGTGTGTAGAACCAAAGCACGTGAGCACCATGTGTCACTACCTGCTGAGGTTCTACCTGTCCCCGGTGTTGCAAAGGATGGGCCTAGCGCAGATGCCACGCAATGTGCCAGTCAGCTGGACATTGCTGCACCATCTGATGTTTGTAGAAAGGTTCTTCTGGACCAACACTTTTGACCACAAGTCTATCGGGCAGTGGTCAGCACGGAACGTTCTGCAGTCACTGCAGGGAAATGACTCCATGGATCCTGTGGTGTGGTTCCCAGAGCAGACTGTCCATCTTTTCTGGCAAAATGTCTCATCGCCAGAGCCCACCAAAATGCACCAAGACCTTGCTGGCTGGCAGTGAGAGGGTCCCTCCCAGTCAGATCCTTCCTGCACCGCTGGAATCCTGCTACCAGCGTAGGCTACCTATCGGGACGGCTGCTACAGAGAAGAGATGGTTACCCATCTCTTTGCAGAGTGTGAGTTTGCAAAGAAAGTCTGGAGAAGGGTGCTTGTCATGGTTTATCCTGAGCAGCTCTGTAACACAGGACGCTCTGATTTATGGGCTGTTCCCAGGGACACATTCGGAGACGGACATTATGCTGCTGGAAGGTCATCAATTCGGTGAACGATGTTCTTTGGGCTGCCTGAAACGTTGACCTCCCAGCAGAGCGAGATGTCCATCAGGTAATGTTTCCAACTGGACGGCTCCAGACTGCAGGAATACGTGCTGAGGGAGCGCTGAAGCTTGGTGCAGCCAACACCAAGGCTATGTGGGGGCGGACCACAGTCTAGGGTCCTTCTGGAGATTGGGGGGCACAGTGTGGTGGCAATGCCCCTCAAATGAGGGAAAGGATATCACCACAGGAGGCCGTGTGAGTGGCAAGGGTGCCTGGTATAATGATAGCTTTGTGAACGCTACCAAATGTGACGCTAATGAATGTATGTATAGCCTCTGGGAATATCAGAAGTTGTTGCTTTGTACACATTTTTTATTCTGAATGAAGTTTATTTAGATTTTACAAAACTCGGGGGGGGGGGGGGGGGGGGGGGGAGAACTGACAGTGTGCAAAGTTTGGGGTCGAGTGGATTGGAACGGCGATAGGTTTGCGTTCAGAGGCGATGGTGGACATTCTGGATGTTCCACGCATGCTGATCATCACTGGGCAGAGCCATCTGTCTCATGGGCCGTGGGCACTAAATTCGCCCTACAAGGGGGGGCCTCATTGAAACGTATAGAATAGTGAAAGACTTGGATAGAGTGGATGTGGAGAGGATGTTTCCACTAGTGGGAGCGTCTAAGACTGGAGGTCATAGCCTCAGAATTAAAGGATGTTCTTTTACGAAGGAGATGAGGAGGAAATTCTTTAGTCAGAGGATGGTGAATCTGTGGAATTATTTGCCACAGAGGCTGTGGAGGCCAAGTCAGTGGATATTTTTAAGGCAGAAATAGATAGATTCTTATTTGGTAGGCGTGTCAGAGGTTATGGGGAGAAGACAAGAGAATGGTGTGTGGAGGGAGAGGTAGATTAGTCTTGATTAAATGGCAGGGTAGACTTGATGGGCCAAATGGCCTAATTCTGCTCCTGTGTGGAGTTTGCACAGTCTCTCTGTGCTTACTGCACTCCTTTCCGAGAATCATGAACAGTTTTTACTGTGACGCAGCACGCATTTTGCACAAATCCTCACAGTATTATCCATTTGGTATTACAAGCAACAGCTAATTCTTCAGTGTATTACTATGATAAGCAGAGTTACCATAACGTTCTTTATTGATTAATTCTTTATTACTTTATGTTAAAAGGAGTTGGAGACATTAGTTCTAATTAAAATGTAAAGTTCCTTGTTTCTTTAAAACAAAAACTCAGGGGGTTTGACTGCCCAGGGTGCAGGGTATGATGATGGTTTTGTGAACACTATTAAATACAATGCTAATGTATGTATAGCCGCTGAGAACATCGGAAGCATTTTTGCACAGTCCCTCTTTTGTATGAATTTTGTACAGAATATAGTCTCCTGAATAAAGTTTATTTTTGGAAAAACTCAGGGGGTACAAGACTGCAGGAATACGTGCTGAGGGACGCACTGAAGCTTTGTGCAGCCAAAGCCAAGACTCTGTGGGGGAGGACTGCAGTGTAGGGTCCTTCTGCTGCTGCACATTGGGGGGCAGTGTGTGATGGAGACCCCCCTCAAACGAAGGAAAGGATATTGCCCCAGGGGTCACATGAGTGACGAGGGCGCCAGGTATAATGATAGTTTTGTGAACACTACCAAATATAACGCTAATGAATGTATGTACAGCTGCAGAGAATGTCAGGAGAGTTTTTGCTTTGTGCTTGTTTTGTATATTTTTATTATTCTTAATAAAGTTTCTTCTTGTGATCTGGAGGGGTCACGGAGCATCCCTGGAGAACATGGAAAGGTAATGTTTGAAGAAGGGTCTCAACCTGAAACGTTACCTATCCATGTTCTCCATGGAAGCTGCCTGCAGTGCTGTGTTACTCCAGCACTTTGTCTACTTTTATGTGTAGGTCTTTTAAGTGGGCATTGGCTTTGCCAGCTTTGTCGAAATTGGAGATTGTCATGAGGCCTGTGCATTAGGTAGAGCTGCTGCCTCCCAGCGCCAGAGACCCGGGATTGACCCTGACCCAGGGTGTTGTCCGTGTGGGGTTTGCATGTTCACACTAAGATCACGTGGGTTTTCTCCCACATCCCAGATCCACGCGGTCACAGAG
The DNA here is from genome assembly GCF_053455715.1 of Rhinoraja longicauda. Classification (NCBI taxonomy): domain Eukaryota; kingdom Metazoa; phylum Chordata; class Chondrichthyes; order Rajiformes; family Arhynchobatidae; genus Rhinoraja; species Rhinoraja longicauda. The sequence goes on along the minus strand of NC_135962.1, from coordinate 34,731,682 downwards.
AGATCGTGCAAACTCCACACAGACAGCACCCGAGGTCAGGATCGAACCTGGGTCTCCAGCATTATGAGGCAGCAGCTCTTCCAGCTGCAACTGTGCCCACCCACTTGAGGCCTCATGATATGAGTTCATATGAAAGATCTGATGGAATCTCTTCCAAGACAAAACAGATACAGTAGGTTTCAAAGACAAGTGGAACTGTAAGTTAATTGGTCTCTCTAAATTGTTCCTTTTTCATAGGGAGTGGATGAGGAAGTGAGATAACATACAATGAGTGTGAACGGGTGATCGATTGTTGGCATGGACTTGGTGGGCTGAAGGGCCTGTTTCCTTGCTGTATCTTTCAATTAATTCATTCAATCCTAGAAGACATTGTGATCTTCCAATCCAGCATAACAGTGTAAACCATAACCCTGGAATGGGACTGAAAGCCACAATCTTCTGACTGAGCTGGGTGTATTTCCACAGGGCCATTGTTGACACTTTACAGGATAGATTTTTCATTAGGCGTGTAAGGACTGAGGTCAGTCACCTCTCCTCATTCCTTGTATTCTCATGTGAGTAAAGTCATGTTCTCCCGAGCAAGATTCACAGAATGTTGAAAGCAAAATATATTTATTTTACTGCTTCTCAAGTTGGTTCCAAGGGTGGAGACAGGCTTCAAATTTGTGGCTCAATTTTCTTCTTAAAGCTTCAATCTTGGGTTTTGTCACGCTATTTATCATTTGAAAGAATTGGAGATCAGTGTAGATAGAAAGAGAGAGGGAGAAAATGAAGAATGGAACAAAAAATAAAATGTTGGCAGCTTGTGAGAATGTAAGGAAAGGAATGTATACGTTTATAGTTTATTGTTGTTACGTGTATTGAGATAGAGTAAAAAGCTTCTTGTGTGTGCTCTCCAATTAAATTATACTACACATGAGAATAATAATACACAAGTAAATGAGTGAAACAATTGTAAGTAGATTCTCTTCCTGAACAGCACGCAGAGAGTGGTCAGGGTCCGGTGGCATCTTACAATTTCCATGTCTCTGAAAAGTCCTATCTTTGCCTGAGAAGCTGTGCAATTTCTTATTTTTCTCATTTCAAGGCCCAATGCCCTGGATTGATGATGGACTTGGCTTGCCCCAGTGGAATGCTAATGGCTCCGTCCATTGTATCAGAAAGAGGATGCAGTTACGAGACTTGCCCAACAAATCAGCCTCTGCTAGTGGAGAGAGATCAAACTGGGCCACTACCACAGAGGGACTGGCTCATGCTGAAACAGACAAAGAAAATGAGAGACCTGAACCCCCCTCATTGTGACCTTCCTGTACTATGCAACAATGTAAACCTTGATCTTGGAGTGGCACCCAAAACATCAATTTGCTTTAGTTTAGTTTAGAGATGCAGCGCGGAAACAGGCCCTTCGGCCCACCGTATCTGCACTGACCAGCGATCCCTGCACATTAATACTATCTAACACATACTAGGGACAATTTACAGATACCAATCCAATTAACCTACATACCTGTCCGTCTTTGGAGTGTGGTAGGAAACCGAAGATCTCAGAAAACCCACGGGGAGAATGTACAATCTCCGTACAGCCAGCACCCTTAGTTGGGATCAAACCCAGGTCTCTGGCGCTGCAAGCCAGCAACTCTGCCGCTGTGCCACCATGTCCGCCCTTAGAGTTTTGTGTGTTGCCATAGAGCCATAGCTACCACTTTATGGGATAGATTTTTCATTATCCCTGAAAGGACATAGGATACAATGTGGACTCTGGAAGGCTGAATGTGCCTGGATTGAAGATGAGGTGCTGTTCTTTAAGCTTGCATTGACCATTAATATAAAATAGACAAGACCTACAGACAGCAGATTAAATTGCAAGGTGGTTGGAGAATTAAACTGGCATGGTCTTGGGGTCATTTCTGAGACAGAACACAGGTGCTCGGCAAAGTGGTTAAGCAATGTGCATTTGCTTTGTCCGGTGTAAAACCTAATATATTGTGAACCTCGTATACAATACATTGGATTAATGTTCCAACAAATTTGCAAGTAGGATGGAGAATTCTACAATTCCTGACTCCATTATTGGATTGAATAGATTGAAAGATACAGCAGGAAAATAGGCCCTTCATCTCAATGGGTACATGTCGACCATCAATCATCCATTCATACTAGTTCTGAGCTATTTCACTTTCACATCCACTCCCCACACACACTAGAGGCAATTTACAGAAGCCAATTAACTTTCAAACCCACAAATCTTTGGGGGAAACTGGAGAGACCGAAGTAAACCCACGTAGCCACAGAGAGAACCTGCAAACTCCACAATGACAGCCCTCGTGGTCAGGATTGAACCCAGGCCTTTAGTGTTGTGAAACTACAGATCCACCACCCGTGCCACTGTGCCATGCCATTGAAGCTTCTTGTTCCTTTTTAATTTCATGATACAAGTTCATATGAAAGTCATGATGGTATCTTTTCCAACAAAAAAAACCAGATGCAATAGGTTTCAAAGACAAGTGGAACTAAGTTAATTGGCCTCTATAATTTGTCCCATATAGGGAGTGGATGAGGAGGTGAGATAACATCCAATGAGTGTGAACGGGTGACCGATGCTTGGCGTGGACTGAAGGGCCTGTTTTCTTGCTGTGTCATTCAATCAATCCCAGAAGACCAAGTTATGACCTTCCAATCTAGAACAACAATCTAAACCTTAACCCTGGAGTGGGATTAAAGCCACAATCTTCTAACTTAGCTGGGTGTATTTTCACAGGGCCACTGCTGACACTTTACAGGATAGATTTTTCATTAGGCGTGTAAGGACTGAGGTCAGTCACTTCTCCTCATTCCTTGTATTCTCATGTGAGTAAAGTCATGGTCTCCCAAGCAAGATTCACAGAATGTTGAAAGCAAAGATATTTATTTTACTGTTTCTCGCGTTGGTTCCAAGGGTGGAGACAGGCTTCAAATTTGTGGCTCAATTTTCTTCTTAAAGCTTCAATCTTGGATTATTCACTATCTCAAAGAATTGGAGACCAGCATAGATAGAAAGAGAGAGGGAGCAAATGAAGAATGGAACAAAAAATAAAATGTGGGTGGCTAGTGAGAATGTAAGGAATTGAATGCATGCGTGTACTGAGATAGAGATAGAAGCTTGTGTTCTCTCCAGTTACATCATACTACACATAAAAACAATGATGCACAAGTAAATGAGTGAAACAATTGTCGGTAGATCCTCTTCCGGAACAGCACGCAGAGAGCCGCTATGATCCGGTGGCATCTTACAATTTTCATGTCTCTGAAAAGTCCTATCTTTGTCTGAGGAACTGTGCAATTTATTCTATTTATTTCAAGACCCGATGTCCTGGATCGATGATGTTGGGCTTGGCTTGCTATTGGCTATTGCTATTGCTCTTAGCGCACTGCTATTGGCTCCTTTCATTGTATCAAAGGGGGATGCAAAGTTACGAAACTTGCCCAAGGAATCTGATCTGGTCTGAATCAGGTCTGTACAGATGACGTTGTCTTTCAACGAAGAAACTTGAAATGCCATGTTTAGAAAGAAACTGCAGACACTGGTTTATAGCGAAGATAGACACAAAATGCCTGAGTAACTCAATGGGTCAGGCAGCATCTCTGTAGAAAAAGGATGGGTGACGTTTCAGGTTGGAGCCCTTCAGACTGAAAGTAGAGGGGGGGGGGGGAACTGGAGGCAGAGAAGTGCCGTGCCTTGTACTGAAGATAACTTGCCAGATACCAAATAATGGGCAACAAACTGAAGTGGTTAAATCCATGGTGGTGACAGAATTGTGGCCCTGTGCAGTACGCTGTTTCTATTGAAGCAAGGAACCGCAGATGCTGGAATCTTGAGCAAAGAAACAAAGTGCTGGAGGAACTCATTGCATCAGGCAGCATCTGTGGATGGAAATGGATGGACAAAGTTATGGGTCAGGAGCCCTCTTCAGACTAGTCAGTCTGATGAAAGATCCCAACCTGAAACATGGTTTGTCAATTCCATCCACAGATGCTGTCTGATCCATAGAATTCCTCCAGCTACACTCAGACAATGTCACCTGCAATGGCTATGTTACACCAACTTCAAGGTGCACATTAAAACCTCCCAGGGCCCAGTGTTGAATAACATGTCTGGCAGTGATTGAAATGATGGATCAGGAGTTTGTATTTTCTTGCTGCACACCATGGCTGATTGCAGCAGAGATCCTTGCACTATTTAAATGTCAAACCATGAGATCATTAGGTAGCAGCTAGTAGAACTACTGCCTCCCAGCGCCAGAGACCTCGATTAGATCCTGACCTTGGGTGCTGACAGTGTGGAGTTTGCAAGTTTTCCCTTAGACCGTTGGAGTGTTACCTTTTCCTCCCACATCCCCAACAATGTGTGGGTTGGTAGGTTAATTGACCTGTAAATTTTGCTCCGTGTGCAGGGAGTGGGTGAGAAAGTGGGATAAAATAGAATTAGTGTGAGCAGATGATTGAAGGTCGGCATGGATCCGGTGGGCCAAAGGACTGTTTCTATGCTGTATCTCTAAGCAAGTACAAGTCACTCTAGCCCAGAATACAGTTGACATCGACTTTCGTTGTTCAGGCTGAGCTTAAACATCAGCATGGTGGAAAGGTCAGGATGCAAGATCAAGCAGCAGAGCAAGTGCAAAGGGTGGCACAGTGGTGCAGCGGTAGAGATGCTGCCTTACAGCGAATGCAGCACTGGAGACCCAGGTTCGATCCTGACTACGGGTGCTGTCTGTACAGAGTTTGTACGTTCTCCCCGTGACCTGCGTGGATTTTCTTTGACATCTTTGGTTTCCTCCCACACTCCAAAGACACACAGGTATGTAGGTTAATTGGCTTGGTAAATGTAAAAATTGTCGCTCGTGGGTATAGGATAGTGTTAATGTGCGGGGATCGCTGGGCGGCACGGACCTGGTGGGTCGAAAGTGTGTGTTTCCGCGTTGTATCTCTAAACTAAACTAAAGTATTAAAAACAATGAACAGTTTTCTCTTTCCTCAGCTCAAACCAATATTTGGTTCTTCATGGGCAGGTCAGGAATTGGAACTGGGGAACATAATCAAACAATTTTGGCTACGAGAACTAATATTAATTGAACAGCAACTAGGATTTTTCCAAAGAATGCAAAATTCAGATACCACTCGATTACCAACTTATTATAATCATTGTGACTTATTTTATTTCATGCAATTTATCTGTTCATTTAATTCTAAATAGAAATGAAACCATATGTGGACATTCAGCTTTGCAGTATTCTTTAATAAGGAGTTTCTGTTTGATGGTAAATTTAGTTTAGAGTTTAGTTTAGAGATACAGCATGGCCCTTTGGCCTATCAAGTCCACACTGACTATCAATCGCCCATTCTCACTAGTTCAATGTTATCCCACTTTCTCATCCATTCCCTACAGGCAATTTACGGAGGCCAATTTACCTACAAAACCCACAGGCCTTGGGATGTGAGAGAAAACCAGAGCACCCGGCGAAAACCCATGGGGTCACTGAGAGAATGTGCAAACAGACAGCACCACAGGTCAGGATCAAACCTGTTGCTGTGAGGCAGCAGCTCTACCACTACGCTGCCCCTCAGAAGATTTTGTGCTTAGTTCTTTGTTACAATTGTTCTTCAACTGAAAACAAGAATGCTCTTTGTATTGCCATATAACTTTGGATATTTAGTGACGGGGAATGCTCTGCCAGACTTCAACCCTTATTCTGAACACTCTCGAGATCAGAAATGTTTTTGCTTATCCTGGAGTGCATGCTGGATGCCAATGAATACCAGATTTTGCACTGTATATTAAGAGAGGGAAGGCGTATCATTTTTATTACTGTGGGAAAGCAATTGGTTTCCTGCCAAGTGAATCTCTTTGCTAATCAGCAAAAGACAGCTGCTCCATTCCATTTACATGATGGGAAAAGATCTCACCCCCTGTTATTGACTAACAAAGGCTCCAAAAACATCCTTGAATCTGGGGTGGTGGGGCTTATCACTGGAATTATCAAAAACAAATCTCCAAAGCCCAATGCACTGTTTATTTATGTTAGCTGTCGTTACCCCTGTCTCCTTTCTGCCGGGATTACCATGGGAAGTGAACTGTTTTTAGTAATTGCACTTGGGTCACCTTCCCTCCTTGCTTCTTACTTTTAGTGTTATAATTATTGGCAGAATTTTACCAACAATGAAGTGTTTGGGAGTTAATGTTAATTTGGCACTGTCTAGAATTAAAATGGAATGTTATATCCCTGTATGTTATGCATCAGAAAATGAACTCTTATTTTCCTCAATTTTACAGTAAACTAATTGAGGAAAGGATGGATTGAAAGGGGAAACCTTTGACTGCGTATGATACTACACATTGTGTTGGTCTTACGTGTGATATATTTTAACAATTACAAAGATAAAAAAAGTGTTAAGTGCTTATATTTGAAGAAAGACTCATCAATTTTGTTTCTCTAGAATGGTTTCTGCAAATTATTGTTTTAAATACTTCTTTTTTCACAGAAGAATGCTCAATGTGGCATTGCCAAAGTAAGCATGCTGTTCTTTTGCAGTCAGCTCCGTAGTTATTTAATCAAAGGTCTTTTCAGTATTGATTCATTTTGTTATTTCTGAGATTGGTTTGTTTTGGGTTATGTGTTAGGTGGAACCTTGGTCAGCCAGCTGATGTGAATTAAAACTATATTTTCTGAGCAGGAAGATTTGTCACAATCCGACATAAGAAGGGGCAAACTAAGCTCTTCAAATCAAAGGGAAGCGATTTGATCTGCAGTAATTGAAAACATAGGAGGAGACTCTTCATCTCAAGTTGTGCAGCATCAGAGCAGCGGGGCAGCACATTGAAGCCCACAGCTGCCTCAATGCCGTGCCTTGGGTAATCCACGCTTATTGTGTTTGCTCCTCCACTCCATGAATGTTTGCAGGTCATTGCAAGAAGATTTATGTGCAAGATTTCACCATTGTGACACTACACTGCATCTGGAAGAATATTTACAATTCTGGTCACCTTTCTGACAAGAGTGTTTAATTGTCCTATGTTCTGAAACTGAACACTGAAATTCACACTTGCAGCAGCAAAAGGATAAACTTGCTACAGAAAGTACAATTTGAGAATAATGGGGTCTATGGAACAAGCTGCCAGCGCAGGCAGTTGAGGCAATTACAGTAACAGCATTTAAAAGACACTTGGACTGGTACATGGATAGGAAAGGTTTAGAGGGATATGGACCCAACATGAGCACAAGAGACTCTCTTAGATGGGTCATCTTGGTCAGCATGGACAAGTTGTGCCAAAGGGCCTGTTTCCGTGCTGTATAACTCCATTACTCTAGAATGAAGATTCACCAGGTTGGTTGCTGGAGCAAAGGAGTGACTTCAGACATTCTGGAGAAGGGTCACGACCCGAAATGTCGTCTGTCTATTCCCTCCACGGATGCTGCTTGACCTCCTGAATTCCTGCAGCACTTTGTGTTTTGTTCATATATCTCTATTGATTTGCCATTGTTTTGCTCATTTGCATGTCTTGCGAAATTCCCTCTCTAAATTGTAAGGTTCTGTTTTAGTTGATCTTTACATCTTGCAGCATGTAAAGGGTTAACTTCCAAAGCTACACTGTATTCAGCAGAAGGTTATCCATTTGAACAAGTATGTTTGTCTGCTAGATTTTCCTTAATGTGCAAGTTTGTTTTGGCACTGAAGGATTGAGGTGTTGATTGGTAAATCATTGTGCGGAGCTGTTCTGAACAAACCCAAATATTTCATGGTATTGTTATAGATGGTGTCGTGGTTCATCATTGTGAGATTTTGCTTGTTTAAGGGGTTGTTCTGCTCAACCTGCACAACAGGGTGCAAAGAAGGTTCAGTGGTTCAATGGTTTCTTTATTGTTACATGTACAGAGATACAGATAAAAGCTTGTTCTGCATGCTGACCATCAAATCAGACTATACATGAGTACAAAAAATAGTCCAAAAAAATGCTGGAGTAACTCAGCGGGACAGGTAGCATCTCTGGAGAGAAGGAATGGATGATGTTTCGGGTCAGGACCCTTCGTTAGACTGGTCCCAACTCAAAACGTCACCCATTCCTTCTCTCCAGAGATGCTGCCTGTCCTGCTGAATTACTCCAGCATTTTGTGTCTATCTTCGGTTTAAACAAGCACCTGCAGTTCCTTCCTGTACGTGAATCCAATAGATCTTCTCAGAACAGCATGCAGAGAGACGCCATGATCAGGCGCAATCATGCAACTTCCAAACTTCTGAAATGTTCAAACTTGGCCGAAGAAAGTTTTTCTTATTTTAAGGCCAAGCTCGATGGAATAGAGGTTGCCCTGGCCCTGTTGTGTCACTGTTGGCTCCTTTCACCGCCGCTGTATGCAGCTGCCGCAGGCTGCGCCCAATCCAACCCAGTTAGCCGGCTGCTTTAAGGCCTCCGCCAACACCAAAACTCATGACCAGCACAATCCTGCCTCCAGCACCCGCGACCTCCATTCCCATGTGCCAAGGTCACCATGTCCCGCTTCCCGAACCAATGGAACTTTAGGGTGATTTCCAAGGGAGCAGGAGGCGAGTTTGCAGACCGTTTGCAGCCACTGACTTTCCCCTTCACTTTCCACCACCGCCATCATTGGATGTTTGGGCTCTCTAGCCACATGTCACAGGAAAAGGTCCATCATGGGCTTTGTCCTCTGCCTGAAAAGAGGGGCATTTGCACAATGACTTTAGAGATTGGGATATCTGTTATATTTGTTACTGAGCCAGGACAGCATGGTGGTGCAGCGGTAGTGTTGCTGCCTTACAGCACCAGAGACCCGGGTTCAATCCTAACTACGGTGCTGTCTGTATGGAGTTTGTACGTTCTCCCTGTGACCACGTGGGTTTTCTCCAGGTGCTCCGGTCTTCCCACACTCATAGTCATGGAGTGATACAGTGTGCAAACTGGCCCTTCAGCCCAACTTGCCCACACCGGTCAACATGTCCCAGCTACACTAGTCCCACCTGCTTGGACTTGGTCCACATCTCTCCAAACCTGTCCTATCCACGTACCTGTCTAACTGTTTCTTAAACGATGAGGTAGTCCCAGCCTCAGCTACCTCCTCTGGCAGCTTGTTCCATACACCCACCACCCTTTGTGTGGAAAAAGTTACCCCCTCGGATTTCTACTAAATCTCTTCCCCTTCACCTTGAACCTATGTCCTCTGGTCCTCGATTTCCCCTACTCTGGGCAAGAGACTCTGTGCATCTACCCGATCTATCCCTCTCATGATTTTGTACACCTCTATGATCACAGCTCATCCTCCTGCACTCCAAGGAATAGAGACCCAGCCTACTTAACCTCTCCCTCTAGCTCACACCCTCTAGTCCTGGCAACATCCTCGTAAATCGTTTCTGAACCCTTTCAAGCTTGACAATATTTTTCCTAAGACATATCACCAAAGACATGCAGGTTTGTAGGTTAATTGGCTTCTGCAAATTGTCCCTAGTGTCTAGGATAGAACAAGTGTACAGATGATTGCTGGTTGGCATGGACTCAATGGGCTGAAGGGATCTCTAATCAGTCAAAAGCTAGATAAAATGCAACCAATAGCATCATGTGAACTGTTACATATGTACCGCCATCTTTTTGTCTACTAAAAAACACTGGTGAATTCTTTACGAATTATGTTTGGGTTTTTGATTGTTTATCAGTAAAATTTGTATGCTGTAACTTTAATAACCATCTGTTTTTGGAGAAAAACAACAGCTTTTCAATGCTTCACCCTTTGATAATGCACTGTGTCATATCTCAGTGGAAACTGATATCTTCCCAGGTCCCTGCAATGCTGGAGTTCAGTGATTAACTAAAAGGTGTTTGACAATGTGTCAATGAGATTGTCTATTTGATTTGTATCTCTGTGTTTGCTAACCATTTCAATTCTCTTTCCATTCCCCTTATCGACCTTCCTATCCTGGGTATTTATTCACAAAATGCTGGAGTAACTCAGCAGGTCAGGCAGCATCTCAGGAGAGAAGGAATGGGTGACGTTTCGGGTCGAGACCCTTCTTCCGACTTTCTTATACTTCCTATCCTGGGCCTCCTTCATTGACAGAGTGAGGCCACATGCAAACTGGAGGACAGCACCTCGTATTCTACTTGGGTAGCTCAAAACCCAATGCTATGAACAGTCTGAGGAAGGGCCCATAACACGAAATGTCATCTGTTTATTCCGTCCACAGATGCTGCCTGATCCATTGAGTTCCTCCAGCACTTTTGCTCAATATTCCAGCATCTGCATATCCTTCTGTCTCTGATTTCTGCCTGGCTTGCTATCACTGTATATCCATATCACTCCATTCCTATCCCTCTATATTCAGCCCAACACAGTGCCGGGGACACAAGAGCCTGTAGTTGCTGGAATCTGGAGCAAAAATGATCTCCCAGAAGAACTCAACAGGCCAAACAGCATCTGTGAAGGCAAAGTGATAATCAATGTTTCAAGTCGAGTCCCTGCATCAGTCGTGAACTGAAATGTTGGCAATACCTTTGACTTCACAGATGCTGCCTGACCCACTGAAGCCTTCCGGGAGTTTGTTTCTCGTGATGGTACCAACGTTGTTTAATTTTGTTTGTATCAGCTTCGAAACAGACCGTTTCAGATTTAACACGAGATGAAAGGTTACATTTGTTTCTGTCACATATAATGAGATTTCATACCACCAACCAGCTAATCTTTCAACTGGATCCATCATGTATGAGAAAGTACATTCTCACATCCGACTTAATCTTATGCATGTGAATTTAATTTGGATTTGGTTCATTTTTTGAATCTATTTAATCCAACTCCAGATACAGATTGGAGCTGCAACTAATTCTTTGCCAGTTGTTCAAATCTATCCTAATATAGGATTAAACTTCAAACTGTTAAAAGACGAAACTTTGCTTGATTTAAACCATGTTTAATCTATAAAAACGTATTTGTTTGGTGACTATGTTCAGATGTATGTGGATGGTTGTGCTAATGGCATTGTCTGTGTTCCCTTTGCTTGGCTCTATTGTTCCACACAGCGATTCCACTGCTGGTGGATGAAAGGAACTAAGTACAAAATGATTAATGAAACAGCTGTGATAATGTAATATTTTTGAACAGCTGTATTTTATTATAGTTTCAAAAAATTAAGAATATTTTGGTTCTGATCCCACTTACCACCCGGTATCTCCTCTGTAAAACAAGATGATATTCTTTCTCTCATTGTCTGTAAGCTGATGTCTTTTGGAATTTGCAGATCCCAATCAGTCTACAAATGTTTACTATATAATTATTTTTAACTTGTATTTATTTTTTCCTTCTGCATAGCCAGATATTGATTGGCACCTGATTTTCTCTCTCCAATATCATGTATATCTTAATTATTTTATTGTATCTAATGCAGCACTGTGGTCTTCTTATCGAGTCCACATCACAAGATTAGAAATTGTTCAGCCAGAGCTGAACAAACTTCTCGGTATCTGCATGCAATGGCGTCTTGCGCTTCTTGTCAGGGCCGTTTTTACAGCATTATGGGCCCCCGGGCAAAGCAGTGTACTGGGGCCCCTACCGTTACTCTCCCCCAGCCCCCTTTCCCTACCAGCCCCCCTTGTCGTGCCGGCGAAAAGCACTTACCGAAAAGCACTTAGCGATGGACTTAGGATGCTACATTGTTACGAAAAGCACTTACAGATCGCTGTGAGAAGCACTTAGGGACCGAAAATGTTGTGAAAAAAGCACTTATTGAACCTACATTTTTAAAGTAGTATTTATTTATTGCAAGTCACTTAAAATACACAGATCAACATGGGGCCCCTATGCTCGTGGGGCCCCGGGCAAGTGCCCATCAGGCCCATGCGTTAAGACGGCCCTGCTTCTTGTGCGTCTTGAGCATAGTGCAGGAAAAATTGGTGAAAACAGGGCCGCAACGTGAATGCTCTTGCCGTGACCCCAGCACTGAGATGCAGCTAGTAGAGTTATGGCTTCAGAGCTGACTGTGTGGTGCTTGCACGTTCTCCCTGTGACTCTGTGGGTTTCCTCTGGGTGCTCCGGTTTCCACCCACATCCCAAAGTCGCGCAGGTTTGTAGATTAATTAGCCTCTGTAAATTGCCCCTAGTGTGTAGGGAGTGGGATAACGTTGTGTCCTGTGGGATAACATATTCTTATCCGAAAGAGGGATAACAGTCATCATGGATTCAGAGGGCCGAAAGGCCTGTTTCCAAGTTGTATCTTTCAATTTAATACGGTTCAATTCAATTCAAATATATCTTGTGGGTTATATGGGCAGAAATGCACACATTTACGACCAAGTTACTTCAATCATAAAGATTCTAAAATGAAGCGTTCTTGATCTTAATGAAATGTTCACAGGACAATTTTTGTTCTGTTACTTGACATGGGGGCATTACTTGCCATCAATATTGCGCTGTCCATGGAGGCACAAAAGGCTGCAGTTACTGGGATCTGGAACAAACACGAAGTGCTGGAAGAACTCGGACAGCAACTGGAATAGACAGACGATGTTTTGGGTAGGGACCCTTCTTCAAACTGATGGAGTCGAAGAGAGAATGCAGGCAGGGAGAGGCAAGGGGAAGGGGATCACCGCGTGGAAGGCTGGGTCGGGGCCTAGCCGGGGTCTCGCCGGTCGGACGGAGAACCCGGGCCTCGCAGGTCGGAGTCTGTGTCGCTGGAGCGGCCGACAGAGCCCGCAGCTTGGGCCTGGGTCGGCACCACGGAGGCGCGAAGTGGGGCATCGACAGTGGTGAGGCCTCGGCAGCAGTGAAGCCTCGCGACGATGGGGCATCCGTGGTGGTGATGCCTGGCGGCGGCGGTGCCTCGCGGGACAACCCACGTTCGACGGTCGATGAGAGCGTGGAGGGACCGCTGTGAGGGGGGAGGGGAAGAACAATGGAGGACCCGACGTGAGGGGACCTCTGTGAGGGAGGTGGGGGGAGAACAAAGAACAATGGGGACCCGGAGTGGGGGAACCGCTGTGGGGGAGTGGGGGAGAACAAAGAACAATGGGGACCCAGCGTGGGGGAACCGCTGTGGGGGAGGGGGGGAGAACAAAGGACAACGGTGACCCGGCGGTGAGGGATCCGCTGTGGGGGGAGGGGGGAGAACAAAGAACAATGGGGACCCGGCGTGGGGGAACCGCTGTGGGGGGGGAGAGAACAAAGAACAATGGGGACCCGACGTGGGGGGACCTTTGTGGGGGGGGGGGGGGGAGAACAAGGAACAATGGGGACCCAGCGTGGGGGAACCGCTGTTGGGGGGGGGGCAGGAGAAGAAAAGGAGGAGCCAGCGTTCTTTGTAACTTTGACAGCGCCGTAGATGGCCACTATTTGTATACATTGGGTATCCAAGCAAAGAATTTCACTGTGCCTAGTCACGTGTGACAATAAAGTATTCCATAAAGTATTCCTTTCCATTATAGGTGGATTCAGGTGATGAGAAATGATTGGATGGAGATAGTGACCATGGCTGGAATTTAAGTGGTGACAAAAGGATGCAGGTATAGAATCTGATAAGAAGGGAGATGATTGGTGAAATGTAGAACCAGAGGGAGGGATAGTGTATGAAATGGAATAGGGATGGGGTAGGGGTTGGGGTGGAGGGCGGTGGGGTGGAGGGCAGTGGGGATGGTCTGAGGAGTGTCCTGAATCAACGTCATCTATCCATGATCACTTCCGATGAATGTACCAGCTATAGATTAAAAATGTCCAAATATTGCTTGACAATTTACTCACTGATGTCATCACGGTCATAGATTGTGAAACGTGTGGCACCTCGGTGTTGTGCGATATAATGGTGTTACGCAGGGGCTAGAATAGAATTGTCCACAACATGGAGAAAAGTTGACAGTGGCACTGATATTCAGAAATATTAAAAAACTATTTATTCATATTACAATACAATTAACTATACTCCAATATAGTGCAAACAATTTTGTGATACAGACCAACTCATGTTACTTGGATAAAAACATGCACTGCATGATTTATTTTCTGGGCTTCTTAGTTTAAAAAGACTTTACTCTGCGGCTCAGATAACAAACGCTGCTATTTTGTATTATAAAGTTATGAATGGACCTATGACTGTTTGGGTTGTGAACCTGTTGGATAGTACAGAGGTCATGGACTTTGCATGGCTTGTTGGGTCTTGGAAACATTGACATTGGGGTAAATAGGAACTACAGTGCTTTGATTAATTGAAAGATACAGCAAGGAAATTGTGGGCTAAAGGGCCTGTTCTTGTGCTGTACTCTTCTATATTCTATGATTCAGTTAGATGGTTTTATTAATGTGCAACTGATGACATTGCATATTGATTTACTGAGAGGATAAGCTCTGCAATGTTTTTAAATTACAAGTACTTTCCTCAAGTGTACATTTAAAATGCATGTGCATTCAATAAGCTATTCTTGGATTGAAATAATGACATATATATTACAAGTACACAATTCCCTGAACGTGATGTCACAGGTAGACAGGATGGTAAAGAAGGGTTTTGGCATGCTGGCATTCACCGGTCAGGGCAGTGAGCAAAGGAGCCAGGATGTAATGTTGCAGTTGTACAAGGTACTGGCGAGGCTGCATTTGGAATATTGTGTACACTTTTGGTCATCCTGCAATCGGATAAGTTCATTCAGCTGGTAAGAGTGCAGAGAAGATATACGAGGATGTTCAATGGTACTTTATTGTCACATGTACCTTGGTACAATTAAATTCTTTTTATGAATACAGTTCAGTAAACATACTTACTATACGAGGGCACAATCATACTTAAGTAAAAGAGTACGGGAATAGTAGTTTACACACAGTGCCACATTTTCAGTGCTATATTGGATGATTCAAGTCCAAAGTTGCTAATAACTATGATCTCCAGTCTTTGACATTTCCACCCGGGGTAAAGGGTTCTGATTATCTACCGTATCTATGCCTCATACGTTTATATACATACAGCATTGCCAGAACTCTCAGGCTTGGACACAGGTTGGACAGGCTATGACTTTATTCCCTGGAACATAGGAGACAGAGAGGTGATTTAAAGAACTATGTAAAATCACAAGGGGCATAGAAAGTGTGAATGTGCAGTGATTTTTCTTGGGTAGGGGAATTGAGAAATAGAGGGCATAGGTTTAAGTTCAGAGGGCAAAGATTTAACACAAACTTGAGGGAAAACATTTTCACACAGTGGGTGGTATGTCGATGGAACAAGCTAAAATACATTTAGATGGATATGTGGACGTGAGTTTAGAGGAATTTGGGCCAAATACAGGACTAACTTAGAAGGGGCATCTGAATTTACATGGATGAAGGCCCAAAGGGCCTGTTTCCTTGCTGTTTGGAGAATGGGTGAGAAAGTGGGAAAACACGGAACTAGAGTGAATGGGTGATCGATGGTCGGTGCGGGCTTGGTAGGCTGAAAGGCCTGTTTCCATGCTGTATCTCTAAACCAAATTAAACTAAACTAATGTAAACTAAACTAAATGAAATATTTAATTGACCAAAAGATTACCTGGTTATTTTCTGTAGTCAGTTACATTAATCAACATATTTTGCAGGCATCATTAATCCAGATGCTGAACAAGCCATGTATGCCAAAATTAAATAATCTCTAACACATGAGGACAAAACACCAATCCTCAAATACATCCTTATGCTGCAGCATGTGAAGTAAAATTGCACATGTGAATGTTATTCTGATTTCTTTACAGTTCAAGATTAACAACAGTCTTCAGCCTGCGTGTTTTCCTTGTGGAATGTTCGGGTCCTCATACTTGCTTTTTGCACACCAAAATTTCCACTGGGTCATTCATCAAGCACAGCTGCTTGGTGCAATATATTGAGAGCAGTTATAGATTTAGTGAGCCCCCACCTTTGGCGAGTGCTAACACTGGGCCTCCATTCCGGGAACAATAAGCCGCCCCTTGCCACTTAGGAACAGCGTAGTGTTGCAGATGGTAATCTCATCACTTGTTCCAGTTAATCAATCCAAGGTTAGCGCAGCCCAGCAAAGAGCAGCCAGTAGTTCATTTTATTCCACCAGTCTCGGAAGGAGACAAGTTACACTAAATGTGGTCACATGCAATAGGGCAGTAATAAGAAAAACAGAATGATCTGAGCTATAGAGGCCCAAGAGGCATCTATTATTTCAGCAGAACCAGATCAAAGTCAATTCGTATGATACAATGGCAGCTGCAATATTTTCTGTTGCATTCACAATGCAACGTAAAATGCAACCAGCCTCTTCCAGTGTTGTGATCACTGTACTTCAATGATGAAGAAAATAGAACCCCCTGGCAGCGTGTTCCAGGTGCTCTCAGTGTAAGGAAAAAAAACTTGCCCCGTGCATCTCCTTTAAACTTTTCCCCTCTCACCTTAAAGGTGTGTCCTCTAGTCTTTGACATTTCTGCCTTGGGAAATGTCATACCAAAACTGAGAATCGTAGGTGTTGAATATTGGTCTCTGTGGCACTTGCTAAACTCGTCTGCCAAGGCCTCGACTGCTGTAATCTGTCTTGGCACACTGAGGGGTGGAGGAGTGTGGATTGGCTGTGTCTGATCCAGATTACTACCCCGTGAGTCCCCTCCTGAAAAATATGAGTGTATTTGAAGGGGACATATCAGCTGAGTCGGGTTTGTCAGCAATCCCCATCTACACCACTCTCGAGCAGTCTGCCAAGTCTCACGGATCTAAGCTCACACGGAAAAATGCTGTTGTATATAAGGTGCTTCAGGGCAATGTGTATCAGTGGAACTTGTCGGGAAATGTCATACAAAATGAAACATTGCCATTTTCAATGCATCAAATCATTGTTTGGGTTCATCTGTCATGTTAATACAGTTCCTATCACTGTCAGTCAGACAAATGCTTCCAACATGGAGAACGTGATTGGGATATCTTCTGCTTTCGAAAGAACATAGAACAGCACAGCACAGAAACCCTTCAGCCCACAATATGATGCCAAGATAAACTCATCTCTGCCTGCACATGATCCACTTTGATCCAATCTCTGCATATTAATTTGCCTATTTAAAATTTCTTAAACTGCACCATTGTACCTGCCTCCACCACCATCCCCAGCAGCACATTCCAGACACCCACTGCCCTCTGTGTAAAAAAAAAAACTGCCCCACGCATCTCCTTTAAACTTTGCCTCTGAAGGCTTTGACCTCTAGTCCTTGACAATTCGACCATGGGGAAAATGGTTCTGATTGTCCATCCTATCTATGCCTCTCTTATCTTAAATACTTTTATCACATCTTCGCTCAAATGTGAAGACAAGTACCCTAGTTTAACATGATAAGTGTGGCAGATGGGAGGATAATCTAATTAAAATTACACGGAAGAGAACCATCCATTTGTTTGGTTCATTCTATAGTCTCTTCAGAAGATTTGAAAGCACTCTACAGTTCAAAACAACTATGTAATTAGCCTGTAGTCTCTGCTGAGATGCTGGAAACATGGTAGTTACTTTGAGCACAACAGGCTGCAGTATGTTGATGGCAAATCTGTTGCTTTTTGATTGAAGTTGGTCACAAGGGATAACTGCTCTGGAACTCTATGATATATTACCATGGGATCTTTACCGACCATCTGGAAGGAAAGATGCAGCCAGGGTTTAATGTGTTACCCTACCATGAAGTGAAACACTGTGGGCCGGGATGGATGGTGTTGGGGGCAAGACGGATCACATTCTTTGTCACTCACAGCTAATTAACCAAAATCACAAGGATTACATTATGGGAGAAGTTCATTTAATTAATCAAGTCCCTGTTGGCTCAATGTAAGTGGAGCTAGTCCCATGTACATCCCTCTTCTCAGACTCGTGCAAATATGTTCCCATTAGGTACTTATCCAGCTTCATTTTGAATATCACAGATGCACCTTTCTTCCCTCATTCCTTTATGTGGGTGTGGGTGTGTGTATATGAGTTTGTGTACAAAACATAAATTTTTGACCATGCCAATCTTTATTTTTGTGTTGGCGGAACTTAACATGTCAGGCAGCGTTTTATTTAAGTTTTAGAGATACAGCATGGAAACAAGCCTACCGAGGCCACACCGACAATTGATTATCCTTTCACACTAGTTTTAGGTTAACCATTACCCACACGTTCGGGGCAATTTTACAGAGGCCAATTAGCAGATTAAACCCATACGTCTTTCAGATGTAGGTGGAAAGCGGACCACCAGGGGAAACCCAGGGAGAATGTGCAAACTCCACACAGACAGCACCCGAGGTCAGTCTTGAAGCCGGGTCTCTGGCGCTGTGAGGCAGCTGCTCCAATTTTGTGCTATTTGTAACTTTTAGGAAAAGACTTGTCTATGCACGTCCAAGACACCTCTACAGTAGTGACCTTTGATAAACACTGCATACATTTTGCTCCAATTTGAAAAAAACATCCTTTCTTTACTCCTTTAATTAACCCAATTTTTTTTTATCCATGCTACTCTTGCCATTTTTATTCCATGGGTTTCAATCTTAATGCCAAGCAGAAACTAGGGCGTAGTCTCTATCTTCCAACCTTTTTAATTGCAGACATTGGACTTTGTTCTGGAACTGTTACAACACAATGCTGAGAAATTATATTCTGCACTCTGGTATCTTTCTCTTGATTCTTCCATTTGTACTTGAGTTTAACTTGATTGTATTCAGATATAATATGTTCTGATTTGATAGCACACAAAACAAAACCTTTTCACTGTATCTCAGTACACGTGACAATAATAAACCTAAACCTGAATGTCCGTTAATTAAACCCCATTTGGCCGTTCATGTATATACCAACCTAATTTCCCTCTTCAAACCGGTCTGTTACCTCATCAGAAAACTCTATGAAATTAATAAAACATGATTTGCATTTGGAGATGGCCAGGATGGATTTGTTAATTTATTCAAATTTCAAGTCAAGCGTTAAGAATGTTTGATTGTCTTCTATATTGGCAATGGAACAATGAAATTCTTACTTACTGCAGCTTTACAGGCCTGTAAAAGCAATAATGTGCAGATAAATATATAATGAATAATACAATAAATTAATAACACCAATACTAGCTAATCATAATAGTGCAAAATCGAAGTGCCGGTTCTGTGATGTATCTATTTAAAAATAGCTAACTGTTCTGTAACCTCCTAAATTTTATACTCAACCATTCCTTTGCTGAGATTCCAGGCAAAGCCTTCCACACACTGACATTAAGTACCTACGTAAGACCCTTTCCTTCTGATTCAAAGAGACAATTTCCATTTTGGCCGCTGCTTGTTATCGCCTTTTACTAGTGTTCCCATCGATGAAGTTGTTTATCAAGTTTGCTACTGGACCTTTGTCCTGCGTTCTCTTTGCCTGCCTTATTTCTGTGTTTTTGCTTGCTGTTTGAACTTTCAGCTTTATTATCAAATGTTTTTAACCTGATTGCTGTCAGACATCATTTTCTTCCCTTTTATTTCACATTCTATCTCTTTGGTCTTCCAAAGAATTCTGGCTTTAATTTTCCTACTTTTTTTGACCCAATGGAAGTATTTCAGCTCCACTTGAGCCAGTTCCTCAAATACTATTCCTTGTCAAGAGTCAAATCGAGAGTGCTTCATTGTCGTATGTACCGATGACGGAACAATGAAATTCTTATTTGCAGCAGCTCAACAAGCCTGCAGAAGCAAAACACACAGATAATATAAAAATGTTTTAAAATTCAATAAATGAATAACCATAACACCAGTGCAAAAAACTAAATCTATAGTGCAACCAACAGCAGTCCATGGAGATTCATAGTTGCTGAGGTAAGTATGATGTAGTTTTTAAGAGCCTGAGAAGAAGCTATTCCTGAACCTGGTAGTCATGGTTTTCAGGCTCTTGCACTATTCCTGATGGAGTGAAATAAGAACATGGCCAAGGTGGTGTGGGTGTTCTATGATACTGGCTGCCTTTTTGAGTCAGCAGCTCCTTTAGGTCTCTTCGGCAGTGGGGAGGGCAGTGTCTACCTTCTGACATCTTTGTTTTTTGTTGAACATTGGAGTTGCCAAACCATGCTGTGATGTATACAGAAGTATGCTCTCCACCGTACACCTGTAGAAGTTAAATTGAGAATTCATCAACATACCAAATCGCCTCAACCTTCTTAGGAAGTAGAAATGTTGCTAGGCTTTCTTTGTGATTGCATCAATATGCTGGGTCCAGGACAAATCTTCAGAAATATGCATGTCCGGCAACGTGAAGCTGTTGACCCTCTCCACCACAGAGACGATGACAGCTTTATGGATCCCTGGCTTGGTCTTGCTGTTGTTGAGAGTAAGATTGAGAACAAGATTGTTGCTCTGGCACCATTCAATCAGATTTTCAATCTACATTCCTGTACTCTGACACATTGTTACCCATACACCGTTACAGTTTTGATTTGAACTTAATCTGGTAAATGTCCAATTCGGATATCTTAGTTAAAGAATGGGTGGATTTTCCTGGATGGTGAGTATATTATGAAATATGCAGGAAGGACAGAGCTGGAGCAACTCAGAGAAGAATGGTTAGGAAAGAACTGCAGATGCTGGTTTATATGGAAGATAGACCCAAAATGCTGCAGTAACTCAACTTGAAGTAACTCAGTCTGAAGAAGGGTCTTGACACGAAACGTCACCCATTCCTTCTTTCCTGACATGCTGCCTGTCCTGCCTATCAGAGAAGAGTGTATTTGTTGGATGGAAAGTATCCTTCTATTCCAGTGTTCATTTCCACGATTGCTCTTTTTTCTTCATTCCTTCTCATCCACACAGACTACTGCTTCAGATTTGGCAGCAGTTCACTAATTCTGGGATATCCAAGATTCCAAGGTGTTTCCAGGACATTTAAATATGCAGTGATCTATCTCTTGTGATCCTGTTTTCATAATTACCGAGTGGATAGCCAAATTAATGCTGCTCAGATATTCTCTGTGTAAAATCCAGCAGCAGCTGTCACAACAGCTGTTAATTGCAACATATTTATTGGGTGTTGTTTGTGGCAAGTTACCTTCAAAATGATGCATTTGTGATTTGTGATGGTACCAATGCCAATTAATAATTCTAAAGGAAATAAATTGCAAATTGCATTATAAAAAGGTTATGGATTTTATATCCTGACAATTGAATTTTGTGCGATTAAACGTATTAGTTGAACTATTTGAAAGGCATTCGTTTAGTTTGACTGCAAAGTTTCGAGCAGTTTAAGACCATTGATTGATTGATTGAAAGACCCTTCAGCCCACCAGTCGACCATCGATCACCCGTTCACACTAGTTCAATGTAATCCCACTTTTTTTATCCACACCACACATTAACGGCAAGTTTACAGAGGCCAATTAACCAACACGTTTGGAGTGTGGGAAGAAACCGGAGCACCCGAAGAAAACCAGCGCAGTCACAGGAAGAACATGCAAACTCCACACAGACTGCACCTGAGGCCAGGATCAATTTTGTGTCTCTGGCACTGAGGCAGCACCTCTCCCAGCTTTAACCTGGTATTAACTATGCTCTTCTTTCCGAAGCTGCTAACTGACTGATAGGAATGTTCTGTTTTTATTTTAGTTTTCCAGCAGGGCAGGTTATTTTTGATTTAAACCCATTTGGTTCCCTCATTATCAAATCCATTCTTGCATCCATTAGAGGCAGAGTCTGATAAGAAAATGCGATCTGTTTAGGGCAGATCCAAACTGCAGAACCGAGAAAACAGAATTTGCTGAATGAACAACACTAATTGCCTAAGATTCAAAGTAGCCTGTTCCACTATTCAACACAACTCCTCAGGTTTTGTAAAGGCACAAGGAACTGCAGATGCTGGAATCTTGAGCACAGCATACAGTGCTGGAGGAACTCCATGGATTAAGGCACATCTGTGGGGAGAACAGAAAGCGTCTGAACAAGGGTCCCAACACAAAATGCCATCAGTCCATTCCCTCCACAAATGCTGTCTGACTTACTGTGTTCATCCTTGGTGCCCCGTGATGGACCAGGCAATGTCTACCACTTTCTGCCGAGGAGGAGAAGGAAAAATATTCGAGCGTTAAACCTGGAAAACAGGATAGCAGCACCTCGTATTTTCCTTGGGCTTTTTGATAGTTATGCGTAAGATTAGACCTTTGGGAGGAGTATTAAATTAGGGAAGAGCAAATTACAACAATATTAGGCAGGATTTAGGGAGACTAAATTGCGAGCACCGTTATTGGATCTCCACATCTCAAGCACATGTAAAGTTTGGGAAGATGAAAAGTCGGGGCCTTTGAGGAACATAAAGAAAGCAGGAAAGAAATCAAACCAGGAATGAGGAGAGCAAAAAGAGACCATGAAATTATTTATCTTGGCAAGTAAGATTAGAGAGAATCCCAAGGTATTTTATACGTAGATTAAAAACAAGAGGGTAAAAGGGAGAGGGTAGAAGGAAGAGGTAAAAAGGAGAGAACTTGGAGTCATAGGATGAAAGCAAGGTACCAAACGAATACTCTGTATCAGCATTCGCCAAGGAGAAGTACATGGCGGACAGCACTTCACTCACTTCAGGTAGTCCCGGCATTCCATCTCTCTCTATCCCTCCCCCACCCAAGTTGCACTAGCTTCTTCGCTTTTTTACACAACAAACGGCTAACAATGGGCTTTTTCCTTTATCATCATTACTTCTTCGCATATCTTTTATTCATTGTTTTTTATCTCTCTACATCATCGTCTATATCTCTTGTTTCCCTTATCCCTAACCATCTGAATAAGGGTCTTGACCCGAAACATCACCCATTCCTTCTCTCCAGAGATGCTGCCTGACCCGCTGAGGTTACTCCAGCTTTTTGTGTCTATCAAGAAGTAGTAAAGTCTTAACTAGTAAGAATTCCATTGTTCGTTGCTGGTACATATGACATTTAAACACTCTTTACTTGACTCTTGGCTCTCTTGAGATGGTGTTGAGGCTCTTGAAGAGCAGTGAGGAAAATAAATCTCCTGGGCCTGATGGGATCACTTCCGGATTATTGAGAGAGGCAAGAGAGGAGATTATGGGGGCCTTGACAAATCTTTGTACTCTCTCCAGCCATAGGTGAAGACCCAGTGGATTGCAGAGTAGCCAATGTTGGTTCTTTGTTTAAGAAGGGATATGGGGATAATCCAGGAAAATATAGGCCGATGATGTTTGCATCAGCAGCAGGGAACAATGGCTTTGTGGCCAAGTTTGTGAATGATACGAAGGTAGGTGGAGGGCAGGTAGTGTAGAGGAAGCAGGGAGGCTGCAGAAGGACTTGGACAGGGCAGATTGGGCAAAGAAGTGGCACATGGAATACAGAGTAGCAAAGTGTATGGTCATGCACTTCGGTAGAAGGAATAACACAGACTACTTTCTAAATGGGGAGAAGATTGAGAAATCAGAGATGCAAAGGGACTTGGGAGTGCTGGTGCGGGATTTCCAAAAGGTTAATTTGCAGGTAAAGTTGGTGGTGAGGAAGGCCAATGCAATGTTGGCATTCATTCCATGAGGGTCATAAGTAATAGGAGCAGAATTAAGCCATTCGACCCATCGTCTACTCTGCCATTCAATCATGGCTGATCTATCTCTCACTCCTGACCCCATTCTCCTGCCTTCTCCCCATAACCCCTGACGCCCATACTAGAATGTTTAACCCATATGGTAGACACTGTTCCTGGGCTAGAACATAAAAGCAAGGATGTAATGGTGATGCTTTATAAGGCGCTGGTGAAGCCACATTTGGAATATTTTGGGCCTCACATCTGAGGAGGGGTATCATAAAATGCTGGAGTAACCTGAGGAGGGGTAGTTTCTTGATTATTAAGGGTGTCGAAGGTTATGGGGAGAAGGCAGGAGAATGGAATTGAAAGGGAAAAATAGATCAGCCATGATTGAATGGCAGAGTAAACTCGATGGGTTGAATGACCAAATTCTGCTCAGATGTCTGATGGTCTTATAGAAGCTATTGGGGAGGATTCAAAAGGATAGGATTTACTCCCATTTGGAAGAAAATTGGTTAATTATGTGCAGTTAATAGGGCCTTTTGCGGGGCAGGTTGTGTTTTACTATCTTGGTTAAGTTTTTGAGAAGGTGACAAAGATGATTGATCTGTGTAGGGCAGTGGATGTTGTCCACATAAAGTTCAGTAAGGCATTTGACAAATCCCAATTCCATCTAATTCCATCTACGGCTTTGCAGACGACACCACAGTGGTGGGCCAAATCATGAACAATGGCGAGACAGAGTACAGGAAGGAGATAGAGAACTCAGTGACATAGTATCAGGACAATAATCACTTCCTCTATCATCAAGATGAAGGAGCTAGTTATTGACTTCAGGAAGCATGGTGAAGTACATGCCTTGACACCCGTACTAGAATGTTTAACCCATATACCATCAATGGTGCAGATGTAGACATGGTTGAGAGCTTCAAATTCCTTGGTGTTAACATGACCAATGATCTATCATGGACCAACCACATTGATGCCACAGCCAAGAAGGCACACCAAAGCCTCTACTTCCTGAGGAGACTGGGGAAATTCTGCATGTCTCCAGTGACTTCTACAGATGCACCATGGAAAGCATACTGTTTGGTTGCATCAAAGCTTGGTTTGGGAACAGCTCTGCCGAAGACCGCAAGAAATTACAGAGAGTTGTAGATGTAGCCTGCTCCATTACACAGACTGGACTTCTCACGGTTGACTCCATTGACACTTCACGCTGCTTCAGAAAAGCAGTCAGCATAATCATTCATTCTTCTCTCTGCTCCCATTGGGCAGAAGCACGAAAGGGTGCACCACCTGACTCTGCTTCTGAACAGTCCTTCCGTAAATTAGGGTACCGTGTGTAAACTGGAGGGGCAGCATCTCATGTTCTGCTTGGGAACGTTATAACCCAATGGTATGAACATTGAAGTTTCCAATTTACTCCCCCACTCCCTCCTGAAACCTGGGAGTGTAGTGGGTGGGAACAAAAGTGGAAGCGAATGGGGATGGTGGTGGGGGAAGTGGAAATAAAAGGTCACTGTGCTCCTTTCCCTTTCTTTGTGCACTCATCTCCTATTCTGCAGTCCCCTATTTACCTTTTATACTTCATCCTTCCCCTCTCGCTTTTCCCTTCCACCCACATCCCACCCTCTGGCGTTACATTTCACACTCCCTCTTCTCTCCTTATCTAACACCCTTTTATCTCCATTTCATCTTCACTTTATCACTTACTCCACCCATCCATCATCCTCTGAATGACTCCAACACTTTGTGTCCCTGCTGAGTTACTCCAGCACTTTGTGTCTTTCTCCTATATTCATCTACCATCTCCCAGGCTTTATTCCATCCCCATCTCCCATTTCCAGCTTTCTCACCCTTATTACAATCAGTTTGAAGGAGGGTCTGTCCTGACATGTTGTCCACCTATTCCCTCCGCAGATGCCTGACCCACTGTGATACCCCCAGCACTTTGTGTTTTACTCACAGCCATTTTGAGTCTAATTGGTGTTTAAAAATCATCAGAGTTTAGTTTGAACCCATCACTAAATGCTCATGCAACCTTATGGAATAATTCACTTGGAATCCCTTACTCTACAAAGTTCACTTTTGCACTCTGCAAGAATAAGACTCGGAGTATACCTGTCAGATTACCTTTAATTTAGTTGTTGGTGACACAATGTATCTTGCTAGTAGTGCAGACAGGTTACATGAGGGATCCATTACTGAGAACTATCCAAAAGCCAATTTTTTCATAAGTCAGAAACTTTTGTTTTCTATAGTTACCCTCATCGTATTACTCTACATACACCTATTGTAATTGTTTCATTTCATTGAATAATCAACCTTGCCCTACCCTTGATTAAACAAATGGAGTAATCATTCATTCATGAATACAACTAAACATAGGAGAGGCACAATGACACAGCTGGTAGGGAGGCTGCTTCACAGCGCCAGAGACCCGAGTTCGATCCAGACCACGGGCGCTGTCTTATGGAGATTACACATTCTCCCTGTGAACTTGTTGGTTTCCTCTGGGTACTCCGGTTTCCTACTACAAAGACGTATGGGTTTATAGGTTAATTGGCCTTAGTAAATTGCGCCTAGTGTGCAGGGAATGGACGAGAAAGTGGAGTAACATAGAACTAATGTGAGCGAGTGATCGATGGTCAGTGTGGATTTGGTGAGCCGAAAGGCCTGTTTTCATGCTGTATCTCTAGACTAAATTTGATTAAAAAAAATATTATTGCTACTGCCAGTACTAACTAGTTTAGTTTAGAGATACAATGTGGAAATAAATCCGCGCCGACCGTGATTACCCATTTTAACACTAATTCCATGTTATTCCAGTTTTGCATCCAATTTTGCATCCTACACACTAGGGGCATTTTACAGAAGCCAATTAACCTGCAAATCTGCATGTCTTTGGAATGTGGGGGGAAACTGGAGCGCCCTGAGAAATCCCACGTGGTCATGGGAGAATGTACAAACTCTGTACAGACAGCACCCGTAGTCAGAATCGAACCCAGGACTCTGGCGATGAAAGGTAGCAACTCTTCCTCTGTGCTACTATTCATCCCCAACTAACAATATTGATTACAGTCCTTCAACATTCTGTCAGCAATAACTAAATAAAACATAATGCTCTGGGTATACTCTGAGAGACAAGGAACTGCAGATGCTGGAATCTTGAGCAAAACACAATATGCCAGAGTTACTCAGCGGGTCAGGCAGCATCTGTGGAGGGAATGGTCAGATGATGTTTTGGATCGGTACCCTGCTCCAAGTTTTATTTTTGATGGGAGCAGACGGAAACTTTGTATAGGAAGGTTTTCAATGGAATTCTTCCACACTGTTGCCTGTGAGCAAAAGAAAAAGGCTTTAAAGATGTATGGGAGAGCCTGCATTAGTTGGATTTCTATAAATCAGGTAATTTATACACTGTGCACCCCCGATACTCATTTAATTTCTGCTTTTGAGTTGATATATTTGTGAGGATGGTGGCCTGAATGGCAGACAGCTCTGGAGATCATAAAACAGTAGAACACAGGACACAGGCTCTCCGCCCTACAGCATCTGTGCCTAACGTGCCAAGGCCAATTCTTATCTTGTCAGCACATTATCCATATCCCTCCATTCCCTGCATATCCTTGTGCCTATGCAAAGGTCTCCCAAATGCCACTGTTGTATCTGACTTGACTCCATCCCAGGCAGCACGCTCCAGGCACTCACCACCCTTTGCGTAAAAAAAAAAACACGCCTTTAAACTTTGCCCTTCCCACCTTAAAACTATGCCCTCTAGTATTTGTTTTTTCCATCCTGGGAAATAGGTTTGGATGTCTACCTTATCTATGCCTCTCAATATCTTGTGTTAAGTGGAAGAAAAAGCAACATCCCTATCTCGAGTGTCATGTCAACATCCTGCAGCCTGGTGTGGGAAATCGATGGTCAGGAACATAACTGGTTTTTTTGATGTATGGGTTCACTTTGTTGTTTTCAGAAAAGACAGATAGTGGGGCTCTAAAACAAGCACTTTCCAGCTGAGGAGGCAGGATGTGCTGATTGACTTAAAAGCATTGCTGGAGGGAGTCAGCAGAGGTACTGACAAAAGAGAGTGAGAGTGTGATAGTGCTCCTATTTATAAAGCAGAATTGTCCTGAGGGGTGTTTTGCCCCAGAGATTAACCAAGGGATTAATGCCTGCCTGGTTTGTTAACAGCCCATTGTTCCTCTTTCAACGTCGTTCTTTTCTAACGCGTGACTTGATTTTTGTTTTGATCTTCATTTCATTTTACAGCTGCCTTTTGGTAGTTCATCTTTCTGCTGGTTAATATTAGTTTCATTTTTGTTTTAGCCGGCACTCTGCTACTGTTTATTGCTTTCCTCTTTTAATGTTGTGCAAACGCCTTCCAATTTTCATCCCTGCGAAGGTGCGATATTCTGCTGCTGCAGGGTTCCTTGTGCACCAAATGCTCCCTGGTGCTGATCTGTCCACTAATTATATGTGAATCTTGCACGTCGTTCCAAGGAGTGCTGGCGTTTGAAGAAGGAGCAAAGTAGAAAGTTTCTAAAAAAAACTTACGACTAATTCAACAAAAGTCATGACCTCTTATTTATCTAGGTGGGCAATTTCAGCAGGTCCTGGATCAATTTTTAATTCAGCAGAACTTTGATTATATATCAGACTGGAGATGTGAAAGATTAGAGAGCATACTTTAGTTTTGTTTACAGATACAGCATGGAAACAGGCCTTTTGGCCCACCGAGTCCGTGCCAACTAACAATCACCCACACACTAGTTCTTGGTTATGCCAATTTTGCATCCTCCGCACTAGGGACAATTTACAGAAGCCAATTAACCTACAAACCTGTACATCTTTGGAATGTGGCAGGAAAACAGAGCACCAAGACAAAACCCATTCAGTCGCAGGGAGTCACATGGGACAAGCTTAGATGGAGAATTGTGGAGCATGGATGAGTTGGACCAAAGGGGCTGTTTCTGTGCTGTATGATTCCATAATGTATGCTATGGAATCTCCCACCCACAACTTAGCTTATGGCCAAGAACCTGTTGCCCGTGGTGAAGCAATTCTGTTTGAGGCCAACCTCGGAGAAAGCACTCCATAAAAATGTAGTCACCTCAGTGACAAGAACTTGCTCCTTTCCGATGTATACTGGTGTCAGGCATCATGTGAGGTCAGGGCCGCATAGGGGCACAGTGCTAGAGCTGCTGCTTTACAGCGCCAGAGAACCGGGTTTGACCCTGACTACGGGTGCTGGCTGTACGGAGTTTGTACATTCTCCCTGTAGCCACGTGGGTTTTCTCTGAGTGCTCCGGTTTCCTCCGACACTCCAAAGACATGCAGGTTTGTGGAGGGCCTGTTTCCATGCTGTGTCTCTGAACTAAACATTGAGACCCCTGGTTCCCAGTTGCTGCAATGTCTTCAGATTGTCTGAAAAGGGAATCGCATTAAAGAATCCTCACAACCAGCCTGGAGGTAAAGTGGACATGCGAGGATCTGTAGATGCTGGAACCCTGAGTAAAAAACAAAGTGCTGAAGGAACTCAGTGGGTCAGAAAGCATCTGTGGATGGAAATGGACAAAGTAATATGCACATTTTAAAAGTAATTTTAAAAGACTTGGGAGTGGTAAATAAAGTTGGAACTTAATATGAGATTGAAGTGGAAGCCGAGATATCAATAAAATTAAATTCCCTTCTATTTGAAAACATTGCGGTGAGGAAATTACAATGAGCACAAATAAACTTTGATATTTTTAGGGCCAGATGGTTTTCTAAGCAACAATCATTGCATGGTAGCCCACTAAAATCTCGCACAGATGGTTTAACTAAACATGAGGTTCAGTGGTACATGAAAAGCAGTCAGTTTGATAATAGACATACAGCATACTGCAGATGCTGGAATCTTGGAAAAAAAACACCACATGCTGGAAGAACTCAATGGGTCAGGAAGTATCTGCGGAGGGAATGAAGAGGAGGTGTTTCAGGTCAGGAGAAGAGTCCCAATCTGACACATCGTCAGTCTATTTCTTCCACAGGTGCTGCCTGACCTGCTGAGTTCTTCCAGCACTTTGTGTTAGCTCAGTTTGCTAATACTGCATAAGTGATTTCCCTTGGCTGTGGTAGCAAAGGACGTAAAGAACGCAATCAAAGGAGAGATACTGAATTACTGACACAAATTATGAGATATGATATATCTGGGTGAATATCCCAGCTGTGTCAGGTTCACAGAGTAACAGCACAAAACACTGAAACTCTGCCCACCTACGTCCCCACCTCAGCAACTATGATCTGCAATGAACTTTATTTTGGTTGCGCTACAAACTTTGCTTTTGCACTATTATGGTCTGGTTACCTATTGTTCATGATTAATTTATTGTATTATTGATTATTGAACTGTTTATTTATATCAGTGTTATTACATCAATGAGCCTGTGAAACTGTAGCAATTAAGAATGTCATTGGTCTTTCGCTGGTACATATCACAATTAAATACCCTATGGGATATTCACATATGCATGGTTTTTTGCAGAAATTTCTATTGGCAATTCAGTTTTTCTCTATTAGGTTGATTTCTTTATGCTCCTCGCTTTTTTTTTAACGTACTGGTGATTTTGTCTTTTTTTTTGTAATATGAAATCGCAGGTTAATAATTGCTAACTTTTTTCCAGATTTGTCATCGGTTTGCTCCATCCACTGGATATGATTGGATTAACGTGGGAATTTAGTGCAGGAGGTTAAATGCCAATTACCCCATCTGATTTCTCACTGTCAACATATTAAATTTTCTTGCAGTCAGGCCTGGATTAAGCTAGTGTGGGGCCCGTAGCATATGTTATAAAGGGTCCTTAAATACGGGACAAGGTGACGTCCCTGACTTCACCCCACGTGACCTCACCCAGCCAGTGGCCATGTGCTCCCGCTCCACCAATGACGGACTCTTGGGCCGGGAGGTGGGTTGCAGCCTCCGCTCCCCGAACACACTCGGCCCCGCTCCCCGAACACACTCGGCCCCGCTCCCCGAACACACTCGGCCCCGCTCCCCGAACACACTCGGCCCCGCTCCCCGAACACACTCGGCCCCGCTCCCCGAACACACTCGGCCCCGCTCCCCGAACACACTCGGCCCCGCTCCCCGAACACACTCGGCCCCGCTCCCCCAAAACACTCGGCCCCGCTCCCCGAACACACTCGGCCCCGCTCCCCGAACACCGTTAATAAAAACGAGCTCTGTTAGCCTACACTGTCCAGGCCTACAGTGTCGGGGCCTTCAGTGGCCCATGGGCCTAATACGGGTCTCTCAGTGAGTGTGTGATGGAGTGGTTTAGTTTTGAGATACAGCGCAAAAACAGAACCTTCGGCTCACCATCCGTACCGAGCAGCGATCCCGGCACACACTAGGGGCAATTTTCCACACACACCAAGCCAATTAACCTACAAACCTGTACGTCTTTGGAGTGTGGGAGGAAATCGAAGATCTCAGAGAAAACCTACGTGGTCACGGGGAGAACGTACAAACTCCGTACAGACAGCACCCGTTGTTGGGATTGAACCTGGGTCTCCTGTGCTGCAAGCGCTGTAAGGCGCTGTAAGAGGTTCGGAGGAAACGGGAAGAGTGTAATGGAGATGCACAGGGGGAGAGTGGGACAGAAGACTGGGAATAAAGGGGGGAGGTAGATTGGTGAAGAGAGGACTGGAACAGTAGCTATTTGGAGGGATGAAAGTCTGGGAGGCGAGAGGGAAGGGGGATTGGGGAGAGAGACGCCCAGTGGAGTGGGGAGAAGGAGAGAGCCAGAGGAGTGGGGAGAGAGAGAAGACCACAAGAGTGAAGAGAGAGGGAAGGCCCTAGCAAGGAGAGGGAGGGGTAGGGAAAGAACAGGCGGGAGGAATGTGGAAGAGTGAGCAGCGGAGGATTCGGGGGCGCAAGTGCCAGAGGAGTGGGGAAAGAGTGCCGGAGGAGTAGGGAGAAGGAAGGCCGGAGGAATAGGCGAGATGGGGGGGGGGGGTGATGAGATGGTGAAAGTGGCCCGGGGACTTGAGAGAAAAGAGCCAAGGAGTGAGAGGGCCGGGATGTGTGGGGAGACAAGGTCAATATTTGAGCAGAGAGGTCTGGGGGAGTGTGGTGTTTGGGTGAGGCCGGAAGTGTGTGGAGTAAGAGGGCCGGAGGTTGGGTGGTTGGGCGGTAATGCACCAGCTGCCCATTGGTCCGCGCAGCCCCGCCAACACATTCAAACCGCGGCGGTTGGGGAGTGGCGCGCGCAACATGGCGCCCCTCAGTGGGATGCCAATTTCAAGCATTTAGCTTGCAAGCATTTAGTGCGGGGCCCTCGAAAGTGCGAGGGCCGTGCCAAATGCCACTTTTGCTACTATGTTAATTCGACACTGCTTGTAGCAGCTTTAATGCATGTTTGCCACATTTATCATTACATCTGCACAGAATTAGAACCTCTTCAGAATTTGTTTGAATTTTCAGGAGGATTTGAGGAGAAAGGTTTTTTACACTGTGTTTGATATCTGGAACAGGCTGCCAGAGGAGATGGTGGAGTCAGATGCCATTACTATGTCTAAGCGACAGGCACCTAACAGTTGAGGCACAGAAGGATACAGACCTAATGTGGACGAATGGGATTTGTGTGGCTGGGCAAAAAAGGTCAGGGTGGCTGTGGTGGGCTGAAGAGCATGTTTCTCTGTTGCAATTTCTTGACTCTGACTCTTTGGAGAAGGGAATGAGTCATGTCACTTTGCAACTGCCAAGATAATCTGAACCAATCTTGCTGAGGTCTGATCTGTACTTCATAAAAACATTGAACGACTAGAAGGCTAATCGTCCCAGATGGTATTAATATTTAAGGGCCATTGCTTTGAAATGTTTGGCCTATTTGCAATGGAATGCAATCCCAGTTCATACTTAATTCCTTAAAATGCTACATATTAAAATAGCCATTAATCTCAGCATCTTAATTAGCTTTGACAGCTCAGTGGTGACTTGTGAAATAAATATGCGGAGACGTGTGCACTGTAAACGCATGCCTACTGAGGAAGTATTGCTCTATGTGGCACTTCCACAATATCGGTATTGTTATTCTTACCTACACCCTTGGAACTGGTGAAGGTAAGAATAACAGTACCTATATTTTGGAGTAATACGATGACCACAGGGTCTTAAGACCCTTCAAGGTGGAAGTAGCAGCAGACAGGAAAAGAACGGTGCTGGTGATCGGGCTGAGGTCCGACCTCCCCTGCCTCAGAGGTGCTTCAGGTGTTCCAAGTTCGGCTGTGGGAGGTGTCCCGGGGCATGGCGGCGGGGCAGTGGCCGTGTGAGGTGATGGATGGTGCACCCTCTGGTCGATGTGTTTGGATCGAGGTGTCAGTGGAGTGGGCCGCTGGAGG
Organism: Rhinoraja longicauda; assembly: GCF_053455715.1. Classification (NCBI taxonomy): domain Eukaryota; kingdom Metazoa; phylum Chordata; class Chondrichthyes; order Rajiformes; family Arhynchobatidae; genus Rhinoraja; species Rhinoraja longicauda. The sequence goes on along the minus strand of NC_135962.1, from coordinate 34,698,800 downwards.
CCTTACAGCAGCCTGGGGTTGATTAGATTGGGTGCTACTCCAAGTGGCTCTGTGTGTGGTTCGGACACGGAGCGGTGGAGCAGCAGTGGAGGACACTGACAACATTGCCAGGCCAGGCCGACCTCAGCGACTCCAACCCAGTGTCACTGGCAGGACAACAGGGCTTTATGGCAAAGTTAAGACTCTCGATTTCTAAGAACTCTGAACATGAAGGATATAAGGTAGCACCAAAAGCGTGGTGAATCTTGTATACTGCTATGTAACCTACTATCTTACACGATTGTACTTAAGTATGAATGTGCCTATCTATATTGATTTTTACTGAACTGTATGCAAAAAGAGAATTTCACTCTTTGTACAGAGGTACATGTGATAATAAAGCACCATTGAACCAATAATCCATTGAAATTTGTGTCTTGCAACATCTCTCCAGTTAGAACTCTACAAAAACAGTTGAAAAACAATAAAAGATTCTTGATTAGTATGGGTTTCAGGGATTATGGGGCGAAGGCAGGAGAATGGAGTCAGGAGGAGAGATAGATCAGCCATGATTGAATGGCAGAGTAGACTTGATGGGCCGAATGGCCTAATTCTGCTCCTGTCTCATGACCTTATGACCTTAAAAAAATTATGAGAAATTAGAGCTTAGGCCTGCGCACCTACACAATCTTACTACTTCCGTTTTGGACATAAAATGCTGAAGTAACTCAACAGGTCTGGCAGCATCTCCAAAGAAATGGAAAGGTGACATTTTGGACAGGACTCTTTTTCAGAAAAATATCAGGATATGTATAATTCTCATCCTTCAGTGGTGGTGTTTCCCATATTGAATCTTAATAAGGAGACAAGTATAGATTTGTTTATGGAAATTAACAAGGCGAGCTGGTGGAGCTGCTGTCTTACAGCGCCAGAGACCAGGGTTCGATCCTGACCATGGTGCTGACTGAGTGGAGTTTGCACATTCTCCCTGGGATTGTGTGGTTTCTCTGGATGCTCTGGTTTCTTCCAGCATCCCACATCCCAAAGATGTGTAGGTGTGTAGGTTAATTGGCCGCAGTAAATTGGACCGAATGTGTAAGGAGTGGATGTGAAAGGGGGAAGTGATCATGAATCAACTCGTTTTCCTACCTCCATTTGTCTTACAACTTCTCGCAAGAAGTTCTGCACAGAGTTTGAACGTTCTCCCCGTGACCGCATGGGTTTTCTGCCTCTCCTTTTGTATGTACTGCCTTGTGTGAGTACAGCCCCAAATGTTATTCCTGCTAGTTTTCTTACTCGTTAGCTCGGAAACAGGTAATAAGAGGCAACCAGACTACATGGCTCCAGACTGCGAAAGCTTTGCTTCTAGCATCGCAGTCTCATAAATGCAAAGCTGTCAGCGGGAGAGTTGAGTAGCTGGAATCCACAAACAGCTGATGTGGATCTTTTTTCTTTAAGCTGTGACTTAAATGTGGTTTCTCTTGGAGATGAAAGGGACTGTATCTCCCCTTTGCTGGCACTACTGGGCTGCCTTTCACAAATACATATATCCACCACTTTATTATTATAAATCTATTCCTGCTGTTTCTTATAAACTTTTTTTAATGGCTTTCTAAAGATTTTGTTTGGATTTGTTTACTTTGTGCTGTGACTCCATATTCTTGGTGCAGGAAACTCTAACAAGGCAGCGTATGAAAAACCAAGATTATGAACTACTTGTCAGCTAGAAAGAATTATGAAAAATTACTGGCTCTGGAGATGTTATTTACTTTTGAGTTACTACCAATAAATCGTGGTGCAGGAAGTGTGACTGGAAGTAAATTGAGACTTAAAGGATTTAATGGAATATACTGAGCTTTTAATATTCTTGTTGCAAATTCCAGCTAATTGCTTCCACTAAATCTGTCAAAGAGTCAGAGAGTCATACAGCATAGAAACAGGGCTGTCAGCTCATCTCGTCTATGTCGATCAAAATGCCTCATCTTAGCTAATCCCATTTTAGTTTAGTTTATTATTGTCATGTAACCTAGGTACTGTGAAAGGCTTTTTTTGTTGCACGCTACTCAGGCAGCGAAAAGACTATATATGATTACAATCAAGCCGTCCACAATGTACCGATACAGGATAAAGGAAATACCTTTTAGTGCAAGGTAAATTCCGATAAAGTCCAAATAAAGATATTTCAAAGGTCTCCAATGTACTAGATGAGAGGTCAAAACCGCTAGCGAGGCTGGTTCAGTTGCCTGATAATAATTGGGAAGAAACTGTCCCTGAATCTGGAGGTATGCAGGCATTTTCAAGCTTCAGTATCACTTGCTTGATTTGGAGAGAAGAGAAGTGGGAGTGATTGGCGTGAGACTGGTCCTTGATTATGCTGGTGACCTTGACGAGGCAAGGTGAAGTGTAGATGGAGTCCATGGAAGGGAGGTTGGTTTGCATGATAGTCTAGGCTACATCCGCAACTCTTATGGTTTTTGATGGAGCTGTTCCTGAACCATGTTGCGCTGCATCCCAATAAAATGCTTTCTACAGCACATCTGTAGAAGTTGGTGAAGGTTGTTGGGAACATGCCAAACTTCCGAAGTCTTCTAAGGAAGTAGATACATTGGTGTACTTTCATGGGCATGGCTTTGATGTGGCTGGTCCAGGACAAATTGTTGGTCATATTTATTCCTAGGAATTTGAAGCTTTCGACCATCTCTACTTTGGCATCATCAATGTATACCAATCTGTGTGTACTGCTTCACTTCCTGAAGTCAATCACAATCTCCTTTGTCTTGCAGACTTTGAGAGAGAGATCATTGCCTGCATTTGGCCCATAACCCTCTAAACTTTTCCTGACCATGTATTTATCCAAGTGTCTTTTAAATGCTGTTATAGTACCTGCCTCGACTACCTCCTCTGGCAGCTCATTTTCATATACCCACCATCCTGCAAACCCTACACGCATCGAACCCTTTCATTCTCAACACAAAACTTTTAATACTGGTCTTCACCCATTACAAGGCAGTTGGTAGTGCTGCTGCCTCACAGTGCCAGAGACCTGGGTTTGATCCTGACCTTGGATGCTGCCTGTGTGGAATTTGTACATTCTCCCTGTGACTGCATGGATTTCCGTCGGTTACCCTGGTTTTCTCCCACATCCCAAAAATGTATCGGGTTTGTAGGTTTGGTTTAGTTTAGTTTAGAGATACAGCGCGGAAACATGCCCTTCGGCCTACAGAGTCTGCACCAACCAACGATCCCTGCACGTTAGCACCATCCTACACAAGGGACAATTTTTACATTTATACCGTCAATTAACCCACGTCCGTACGTCTTTGGAATGTGGGAGGCAAACGAAAATCTCGTAGAAAACCCATGCGGTCACGGGGAGAACGTACAAAAGTCTGTACAGACAAGTACCCGTAGGCGGGATCGAACCTGGGTCTCCGGTGGTATAAGCGCTATAAGGCAGCAACTCTACCGCAGCGCTACCGTGCTGGTTATATGGCCACTGCAAATTGTCTTAAGTGTTTAGGGAGTGGATGCGAGTGTGGGATAACTTAGAACTAATGTGTACGGGTGATCAATAGCCAGCGTGGACTCAGTGGGCCGTTGGGCCTGCTTCCATGCTGTATCTTTTATTCAATCAGTCAATCAATCACTCAATACTAAACATCTGAGTCAAAATTGCTTGCCAAGCTAACACCAATTTAAAAGGTTTTTTGCCATTTATTAAGTGCAAATGTTGCAGAATCGTGAGGCAAAGCAAAAAGCATAATTAACATTGCAATCTTGTAGCACTTTCTGTCTGTCTTATTGCCATCAGATTTGCAAAAGAGTTTTCTCCTGTCAATCAAATAGACTGAACAATGTGAAGCCCTGTACCTGAACATTGCATTGCATTCAATGTGAACTTGCCACAATGTGAAGACCGTTTCCATTTCAGTCTGAGTAACCTTTATAATGAAGTGATAAGTGATGCTTACAGCTGATTGAACCTTCTGGCTCCAATGGATAATTATTCGAGTCAAGAGTGTTTTATTGTCATATGTCCCAGATAGAACAATGACATTCTTACTTCCTGCAGCACAACAGAATATGTCAACACAGTACACTATAAACAATATGATAAACGAGAGAGGGTAAAAGGTTCAGTGTGTAGATATACACATACTCACAAGTACACACATATACATGTATAAATATATATGTGTATATATGCATATATATACATACACATACACACTCAAAAAACAAACAATAGTAGTGCAATAATAATAATAGTCTATTGTAGTTCAGAGCTTATTTGAGGTTGTAGTGTTTAATAGCCTGATGACTGTAGGGAAGAAGCTGTTCCTGAACCTGGACGTTACAGTTTTCAGGCTCCTGTACCTTCTTCCCGATGACAATGGTGAAATGAGTGTGACCAGGATGGTGTGGGTTTCTCATTACAAGTCAGAAGCCCCATTTCTATGGATTTTAAATGTTCTTGGAGATTAAGATCTTAATAATCCATGTTTCCTTATTTTTGTTAAGCTACTCTTTAGAGTCATAGAGACATGCAGCGTGGAAACTGGTTTAGCTTTAGTCTACTTTATTGATACAGTGCAGAAACAGGCCTTTCGGCCCACTGAGTCCACACTGACCAATGATCCCCACACATTAACACCACCCTACACATACCGGGTCAATTTTACATTTATACAATTTTACTGAGACCAATTAACCTACAAACCTGTACGTCTTTGGAATGTGGGAGGAAATCGAAGATCTAGGAGAAAACCCACACAGGTCACGGGGAGAACGTACAAACTCAGAACCGACAGCACCCATAGTCGCGACCGATCCAGGGTCTCTGACGCTGCTGTAAGGCAGCAACTCTACCGTTGTGCCACCGTGCCGGTCTTTGACCCAACCCATCCATGCCGACAAAAATGCCCCATCTCTGCTCATCCCATTTCCTATGTTTACCCACCACCCTCTGTGTGGAAAAGGTTGCCCCACAGGTCCCTATTAAACCTTTTCCCTCTAACCTTAAACCCAGGTGCTCTGGTTCTTGATTTCCCTACCCTGGGAATTCACTATATATTGATTTCAGTTCACTATTGTTCCTAATATCATGCTAAATGTATTATTTTGTCTTATGCATTCTTATTTTGTCCTTGCCCTGTCACACAAAATGATCCAGGCATCAGTGGAAAGAGAGAAAGATTTAATTTTAATCATGCCTTTCAATTCACTTTAAGGATATCCCATAGCAGGTCACAGCCACTGGGTCTCCGCTATCTTATCCCAGCACTTCCACCTCCCAGCCTCTGTTACTACCCTTCCCCTCCTCCACCCGCTCCATCTGCATCATCTTTCTTATGTTTCACCTACCACCTGTCAGCCTCTGCCTCACCACCACCCTACCCTCTTGAATTCAGCATCTTGTCTCGCCTTCCCTGGTCTTCATTTGAAAAGATGCCATTAAATCTTCTATCTCCCTCCTTTCTGAAATGGGATTTTGATCCCGAACTTTCTGAAGGCAGTAATGATGCTGACTATGCCACGACTGATGTACTTTGAGTCAGAACATTTAATCACAGGGAAGTACTTGAGTTGATTCTGCAACAGACACACAAACTTAACATTGTGCTGTGGTTCTTAAGTGCTGAGAACCACAGCACTTAGTAGTTGAAATCTAAGGATGGAACATTCTCATTACCAAACACTTCATGTACTGTAACTGATACTTTTGGAGATGCTTCTCTTGCGTTGTAGACCAATACAGCAGACAACTTGTTTGTTAGGGATGAATGGTTTTGAGAGCTTCAGCTTGAGATGAGTATTGACCAAAACACTGTGAAACTCTCTGCCCTTTTTCAGCATTATTTACATTCGCATGACTGGACAAACGGTGCCACAATTTCACCTGAAATACGGTATCTCTGAAATACAACACTTTTCCCAGTACAGCTCTGAAGCATTGATCTTTATTGCAGAAGATGTGATCGAAAGTGAGGCTGGAAGATTGAACTATCTCCTGCAGGCAAATGGGATTTTTATGGATAGGCATGATGGTCAACATAAACACGGTGGGCTGAAGAGCCTGTTTCTGTGCTCCCTGCATGACTCTCTGACTAATGTTGGTGATTAGATTGCAGTTTAAGATTTAATATATCAGTGGTGATAAAGAGGACCTGTTCCCGGTTTGTAACATGCAGTATTCCTTCACAATACTGCTACTTGTAGCGACCATAGAGAGTGGTCCTAGTCGTCGAACCCTCAGATTGGCCAGCAAGGTCACGTGTGGGCGCGACCGTAGGGATTGGTCCAGAGAGCGACATCGCTGATTGGACAGCGTTGTCATGTGCGCTTTTGGCGCCCGAAAAGAGTTAGTTGGGAGACGTCTTCGAAGAAGACAGTGAAACATATCGACAGATGCGACGAAATACTACTACCTCGTCAGCACTCTATCGCCGGAGACGACCACACTCGTGATGCGGTTCATCGTCAACCCTCCCGCGGAAGACAAGTACGAGGCCATGAAGGCACTGTTACTACGAACCTTCGGGTTCCATAGGCATGACCGAGCTAAAAAACTTCTGCACCTACCGGATCTCGGAGATCGGCTGCCGTCCGTTCTCATGGCCGAGATGATGATGCTAGCCGGTGAACATACGGATTGCCTCATGTTCGAGCAGGCATTCCGAGAGAAGCTTCCCGAAGATGTCAGACTTATGCTCACGGATTGTTCTTTTAAGGACCCCGAGGCATATGCAGAAAAAGCTGATGCGCTCATGGCGTCCAAATCGAAAGGAAGCGGTTCGATCAACAAGGTCTCGACATCAGTGACCATGCCACAGCGACATCAAGATGGCGCCGCGTCTCCCGCCAGTCCTCCAAAAGCCCGCCAAAAGGATCCGCACAAGCGCGGCTGGTGCTATTACCATCTACGATGGGGTGGAGAATCCCGCAACAGCCGCTCACCTTGTACTTTCGCGGGAAATGCCTCGGCCGATCGTACATAGGGGCAGTTGCGATTGGCCAGAACCGACGCCTCTACGTCCGAGACCGATTCACGGACACAGAATTTTTGGTGGACACGGGAGCCATTGTCAGTATAGTGCCGCCGACCGACCTTGAGACCACATCGGGTAAGACAGGTCCTACCCTCATCGCGGTTAATGGCAGCCCCATCCGCACGTTCGGTACGCGGAAGATGTCCCTTGTTTTAGGCCTCCGCACGTACGAATGGCCATTCATTATAGCAGACGTCAGACAAGCGATCCTAGGCGCAGATTTTCTCTGGGCCTTTTCACTGGTCCCCGATGTCCACGGTAACGACCTCCGACCCTCCGCCAGCGAGGAGCCCGTCGCTCCGACAATCGCCTCCCCGCCCAGCCCTACTGTCCAGGGCGTCGTCGCGGCCCCTGACTCGTATGCTGAGGTCCTGGCGGAGTTTCCAGAGCTGCTCATCCAGCGTTTTGACACCCCTTCGGCCAAGCACGGCGTGGTCCACCACATCCGCACCGAGGGCCCTCCCGTTTTCGCTCGGGCCCGGAGGCTACCGCCCGACAAACTGGTGGTAGCGCGGGCGGAATTTAGGAAGATGGAGGAAATGGGCATTGTCCGTCAGTCTGGCAGCCCGTGGGCCTCGCCGTTGCATATGGTCTCCAAGGCATCTGGGGGGTGGAGACCATGTGGCGATTATCGGCGTCTCAATGCTGTCACCACGGCTGATCGCTACCCCATACCGCACCTGCAGGACTTCTCGTCTGGGCTGGAAGGTGCGGTGGTGTTCTCCAAGATCGACTTGGTACGAGGATACCACCAGATTCCTGTGCGGCCGAAGGACATACCAAAAACTGCCACGATCGCTCCGTTCGGGTTGTTCGAATGGTTGCGCATGCCTTTCGGTTTAAAGAACGTGGCACAGGCTTTCCAGCGACTGATGGACCGTGTGGGGCGGGGTTTACCCTTTGTGTTTATTTATTTAGACAACATCCTGGTCGCCAGCCCCTCAGTGCAGGAACACCAGGTCCACTTGCGGACTGTATTCCAGCGGCTCCAAGACCACGGGCTCATTATCCAACCCTCCAAGTGTCAATTCGGCCTCCCTTCTCTCGATTTTTTAGGGCACAGAATCACCCTTGCCGGCGCCACCCCTTTGCCCGAGAAGGTGGAGGCTATCCGGGCATTTCCCAGGCCCACCACAGTGAAAGGGCTGCAGGAGTTCGTAGGTATGGTTAACTTCTACCATAGGTTCGTCCCGGCAGCTGCGCGGGTCATGCGCCCGCTCTTCCAGTGCCTTGCGGGTAAACCGGTAGAGTTGATATGGTCCCCGGCCGCGAAGTTGGCTTTTGCAGCAGCTAAGGCAGCTTTGGCAGACGCCACCATGTTGGTCCACCCGAGCCCCTCCGCCCCCACGGCCCTGACGGTTGATGCGTCTGACGTGGCGGTGGATGGGGTTTTGGAGCAGCAGGTCGGTGGCCTTTGGCAGCCCTTGGCGTTTTTCAGCCGGCAACTGAGTTCGGCTGAGCTGAAGTATAGCGCATTTGACCGAGAGCTTCTGGCCCTCTATTTAGCTGTTCGTCATTTCAGGTATTTCCTTGAAGGCCGCCCATTTGTGGCCTTTACGGACCATAAACCATTAACTTTTGCATTTTCCAAATTGTCCGACCCATGGTCGGCCCGCCAGCAGCGGCACCTGACTGCCATCTCCGAGTTTACCACCGATGTCCGTCATGTCGCGGGTAAGCTTAATGCCGTTGCTGACGCCCTGTCTCGGCCTGCTTTTTCCCCCATTTCGGCGGTGGACTGCGAGGTGGATCCCCAGGAGCTTGCGGAGGCACAACTTCTGGCGGATACCGCCTCGGCATACCAGTCCACCACTTCAGGGTTGAAGTTGGCTCAGGTAGCCTGCGGGTCGGAAGGCACAAAAGTCTGGTGTGATGTTTCCCTTCCCCGTCCCAGGCCGGTAGTGCCGCCCACCCTTCAGCGCTGGGTTTTCGATGCCATTCACGGGCAGGCGCACCCGTCCATCCGCTCCACCTCTGCTTTAGTAGCCACTCGGTTTGTCTGGCATGGCCTGCGTAAACAGGTAGCTGTTTGGGTCCGTTCCTGCGTTCCCTGCCAGACCGCTAAAGTCCAGCGCCATGTCCAGCCCCCCGTACAGGAGTTTGAGGTCCCAGCGGTCCATTTTTTCCACATTCACGTGGGTTTAGTCGGGCCCTTGCCTTCCTCCCGGGGCTACACCCATCTCCTCACGGTGGTGGATAGGTTCACCCGGTGGCCAGAGGCTTTCCCATTGTCCGATACCTCTGCTGCCTCTTGTGCCAGGACTTTGGCCCTCCATTGGGTAGCACGTTTCAGGGGGTTCCGGCGGTTATTACCACCGACAGGGGGCCGCAGTTCACTTCGTCCCTCTGGGCCATGCTAGCAGAGCTGTACGGTTCCAGGTTACAACACACTACAGCATACCACCCCCAGGCAAATGGGCTTATAGAGAGGTTCCACCGTCAACTCAAGGCGGCCCTCAGTGCGAGGCTAGAAGGCCCGGACTGGGTGGACCAACTCCCCTGGGTCCTTCTGGGCATCCGGACTGCTCCTAAGTAGGATCTCGGTGCTTCGTCCGCGGAGCTAGTATATGGCTCGCCACTTAGAGTACCCGGGGATTTGCTTCCGGACCTCTCCGGCCAGCTGCCTCCAGTCCCATCAGTCTTAGCATCGCTCCGGGCACGTGTGGGTTCCCTGGCCCCAGTTCCGACTTCACGTCATGGGTGTCCCATGGTACACGAACCGCCTGCCCTGAAGGACTGTGAGTTTGTATTTTTGCGCAAGGATGCCCATCGTTCCCCTTTGCAGAGTGTCTATCAAGGGCCGTTCCGGGTTTTGGGTAAGGGGACGGTCACCTTCACCTTAGACGTGTGCGGCAGGAGTGAGCTCGTCTCGGTGTCCAGGCTTAAACCTGCGCACTTGGATCCGGACCGCCCAGTCCTGGTCGGCCAACCACCTAGGAGAGGCCGGCCTCCGGCAGTTCCGATCAGTCCAGGACCCCCCGCTCCGGCAGTTCCACCAAGTCCGGAATCCCCTGCTCCTGTGGTTCAGGCTGCCCCTCTCCTTACTCGTTCTGGTCGCGAAATCCGGCTCCCTGCTAGGTTCCGTACCTCGGGTTCTGGGGGGGGGGGGGGTCATGTAGCGACCATAGAGAGTGGTCCTAGTCGTTGAACCCTCAGATTGGCCAGCAAGATCACGTGTGGGCGCGACCGTAGGGATTGGTCCAGAGAGCGACATCGTTGATTGGACAGCGTTGTCATGTGCGCTTTTGGCGCATGAAAAGAGTTCGTTGGGAGACGTCTTCGAAGAAGACAGTGAGTTTTAATGGTTGTCCGTTATCTTGTAAGAAAACTTTGTAATCGAATGTTGCTGTCGCAATAAACTTCTTCAACAAAGAACAAGTTTCCGGACTCGCCATATACTAATCATTTATTTTGTCCTGGAAATGGTACATTCACTAGTAAGCCTTGTCATATTTTCTCCATAACTTTTTTTCAATCATCCAGAACAAATTGGTTTAAGTAAAACACTGTCTTTCACTCGATGATTTATTTTGTTCTACCCGTCTTTCTTCTCATAACTAATGTGGGTGCAAGATGTCATGAGTGAATTGTTTGATTCAAACACAACCTGCTGGATGAACTCAGCAGGTCAGGCAGCATCTGTGGAGGGAATAGACAGACGTTGGTTCAGGTTGGGGCCTTTCGTCAGACTGATCGTGGTAGGGGAGAGAAAGTTTGAAAAGAGAGGTGGGAGCTGAACAAAGCCAGGCAAGGGGATACAGATGACGGGAGGTTTGATTAGTGGAAGGGTGGAGTAAATGACGAAAACTAAATGAGCAAAAAGGGTGTTGATTTAATGTCAAGCCAGAAGGAGGAATATAGGTGGAGAGTGATGCAGGGTAGGGGGAAGAGGGGGGATATAACGGAAATGAGGAACTCAAAGATGGGAGATGAGTGAACAAAGGAGGGGAAAGGAGCAGCATGACTGGGGGGAAGGAGTGACATAGTGGGAGAAATGGGTGTCCACTGGGATTGTGGGGTTATTACTTGAAATTGGAGAAATCAGTGTTCACACCATTAGGTTGTAAGCTACTCAAGTGGAATACAAGGCGCTGTTCCTCCAGTCTGCATATGGCCTCACTCTGGTAATGGAGGAGGCTCAGGATGGGAATGGAAAAAGGTGTTAAAATGGTTAGCAATCGAGAGATCTGTGTCTGTTATTGGAGAAACTGCTTATACCTCCAGATGAACTGATTTATTTGTAATGTGAAGGGATACCTTAATTTCTTCAAGCTTATAGTTCTCCAGGTGGATAGATTTGATAGTTGCATATTTTCTTCACGCTGCACATGAATTATCCAAGTCAGTTGCAGGAAGCGTGCACACGTAAAACCTAGAACTGTGCTTTTGTTTGTTGTTTGTTGCTTCATGGAGAATAAATGACGCAAGTTCAATGAAATGTCACTTTAATATGATTTGTATCTTGCATCCTGTATTTTGACAAAAATGTAACATTCAACTTGAGCTATTCCCACTGTGAACAACCCTGGAGGTCTTTATTTTTTGCTCTTAAATTGGGATATGTCAAATCCAGATTAATCAATCAGCTTATTTTTTAACTCTCACAGTGGCAGCTTCATTTTTTTTAGATACAGGAAATTTGCCTTTTCTATGGAACAGACACTGACCTCTGACTCCAAGGTGTTTGCAGTGCATAACATGGACCAACTACTGTGTATCATTGTCAAAATTGAGCTTGTTCATGTCATGTACTGGAAAAATATTGCCTGTCAGGATAATTTTGTGTAAGTAAACTATTGCCACACTTTGAATTTGCAACAGTGCTGGTAAACAAGTACATCTCAAAGGGGTTTCCGTCATTTATTTCTGCATAATTGGAGGTAGAAGTTAGACAACAATCAAATGTAAGGAGCAAAGAAGCAAACAGCATCTGGGACTTTATTTTACAGCTGAGTAAAACTTTGGTTCGGCTGCACTTGAAGTATTGTTTATAGTTCTGGTCGCCATGGTATAGATGTGAGTAAGCGAGAGAGGGTTCAGAAAAGATTCACAAGGATCTTGCTTGGATGGCTTGCGTTTTTCAGGAGAGACTGGATAGGCTTAGCCTGCTCTCCCTGGAGTAAAGGAGGTTGAAAGATGACATGATAAAAATATATAAAATAATGAGAGGTATAGGTTGCTGGAAATAGATAGCCAGCATCTATTTCCCATGGGAAGAGAGTCTAAAACTGGAGGGCATGGGGTTAAGGTGAGAGTGAGTGGTTCGAAGAGTAGATTTTTCACACAAAGGGTAGTTGGTACCTGAAATCAACCACCAGGAGGGTACAGAAGGAAGGAAGGAGGGGGGAGGCAGGACAGTAACAACATTTAAGAGGCATGTGACCAAGTACTTGAATGTGGGATTAGTATAGACCAGGAGTGTAGTGCTGCTGGAGCTCACCAGAGTGCCGCTCCGGCACCTCTGTAAAAAAACAAACCCAAAATAAACAGCGGGGAATTTAACAACGGCCAATCCGGCTCCAGTGACAACTCCAGCACCTAAAAAATTAGCACTGCAACACTGGTATAGACATGCGCGATGGCTGGCATAGACAAGATGGGCCGAAGGGCCTGTTTTTGTGCTGTACAACTCTGACTTTACAATCTTTATGCAGAAGGACTCCCTCAAGTTTAAATTAAAGTTTCTGTGGTTCTTTATTCATAAATAGAATTAAAGAAATCAACTTTAAGATCACAGATTTGCAGAAAAATAATGACAGACACAAACAAGATTTATATGGAGATGTTCCCTTTATAGTCTCCTCATGTAATTCTGCCCAAGTTTCACAAAGTTAATCTTGTTTCTGCTTTTGCCAAACTTCTTCCTTTGCATCTTGGCAGCTGCACAAGCTTGTGCTGCTTTGATGTTCATTCATACGCTATAATGTGGGTGAGAAATCACTTGTTCCAAAGCTGTCTGACTTGTGGCATGAAAAGGCCTCATAAAAGTAGAGCAATAATTGTAAACCTGGACGTATAAAACCAGTATTGCATTTGAATGTGGAAAATCAGTTCATTCTTCCAGATTGAGTGAATTAATGGAATGATGATTGCTTCATTTAAATTCAGACCAAACTGACATAGTAAAATGTTACAATTATAATAGTTTTAATTTGTGCTCTGGCTTTACATTCCGTTCCTCTTTCACTCCTCCTTCTTATCTGACATCCTGTTGTCTCCTTGTCTTTTTTGTCATGTTTTTCTCTGTTATTTTGTCTCCTTGTTCTCCTTTTTTTTATCCTTTTGTCTCCTTTTCATCTCTGGTCTTTGTCCACCCATCTGCCAATTAAATTCCCCTTCACTTGTATCCACCTATCACTTGCCAAGCTTTGTCCTGTCCCAACCTCTTTTCATTTTCAGCCCCCCCCCCCTTCCACAACAATCAGTCTGAAGAAGGATCTTGAGCCTCAGAAATGCTCCCTGAACCATTGAGTTACTCCAGCACTTTGTGTTCTACGCAAGATTCCAGCATCTGCAATTCTTTGTGTCTCCCTTTTCTCTTTAATTTGTACTCAGTCCATGAAGTGTCATGGAGTTAATTTCTGTAAAAAATGTGCATGTTCTGTTTTGGATGTATTGCAAATCCAGTGCCCTTGGCTGTGTGAAGTGATTGGATCTGTCTGCGAGAAAAGATCATGAACATTTGTATATTGGCTCCCCTGGTCTCACTGTCGAATACATTTCTCATTGAACACTCCTCTTCAAAATGACCAGAAGCACTGGTAGATTTGATCAAGAACTGGTCAACCCTTTGCAATCACTTGACAGCACCACCAACCAGTATTTTCCATTTTGACAGGAACTAGCTTAAATGGGGCATTTGGGTTGGCATGGACAATCTGGGCTGAAGGGCCTGTTTCCATGCTGCATGACTCCATGACTCCATAATTAAAAGTTAAATGGGCTAAATTAATCCATGTTTAAAATATATTAAGCAACACACAAAGTGCTGGAGTAACTCAGCGGGTCAGGCAGCATCTCTGGAGAACATGGATACACCATGTTTCAGGCTGCAGTACATTCATAGGCAATGTTTTGGGTCAGGACCTATACAGTGTTGCTGCCAGATTCATTGAGTTAATCCATCATTTGTGCCTTGCTCAATATACTAGATTCAGCAGTTCCCAGTGCCTTCACTTTGAAGTATATTAAATTGGTTGACAAGCAGTGGATGTTAAGCTGCTTTACGTAGATCATCGGGTAAATATTGAATAGCTAATGTGGACTGATTTTCAGGAACAAACCATAGTTGGCTAACTTTAGGGAGGGGCTCACCAATTTGTTTCTCAAAACCACAATGATCATTTACAAATGATTTCTGGCTCGCCCATTTAGATACGAGAGTAATTTGCTGCAATTTGGAGTCATTCCCATGAACATGCCAAACAGTCTTCCAAGGTAGCGGCCAATTTTATTGATTCTGCAGCTGTCCAGCTGGGACTGTGTGGGGCCACAATGTTGATGAGAAAGATTGTGACTGGCACAGCACCAGAGACCAGGGTTCAATCCTGACCTTGGGTGGCTGTCTGCGTGGAGTTTGTAAGTTCTCCCAGTAACCACGTGGTTTCCTCCAGGTGCTCCAGTTTCGTCCCACAATCCAAAGATGTGCAGGTTTGTAGGTTAATTGGCTTCTGTAAAATTGCCCCCAGTATGTAGGGAGTGGATCGAAAAGTGGGATAACATAGGACTAATGTGAATGCATAATGAATAGTCAGCGTGGACTTGTGCGTTGAAGGTTTGTTTTCTTGCTGTATCTCTAAACTCTAAACTCAGTCAGAATCAAAGAAGGACAATGAAGATTTAGTGACCTACATATGATGGACTGGGAAGCCAAGCAAAGAATTCTGCTGACATGCAAGTGGCCTGAACCATTGGTCTTGATGTACTGTGGTGACATAAATCTGATTCCAAAAAAAATTCTTGGCAGAAGCTACTCATTTGAAATGTGACCTTCATATGCACTGAGTTGTCAGCTGGGAACAATTACTGAATTTGCCTTATTTTAGCTATCTATTTTTGTCACGTGGAAATATATGCTTTGGTGTCAATTTGGTCCCAGCACTCCATTGCATAATTTTAGCCGGATATCTAACAATGTTCCATCGTAAAATCATTTTTACTCGTATTCCGTTCTTTTTCTCCTTCACTTCAGGCTGTCTGCACAGACAAACATCAAACCTGGCCAGAAATAAGTGAATGATCTTTTATTGAACTGAGAGAAGGTTCAAACTCTATCAGAGAGCTTAGGACTATATTATTTTGCAAGGGGTGAGAGAGATGCTAAACAGTTTCAGAAAGCACAAGGATGGGATGGCTTTGAAGTATGGCTGTTTTGCAGTGAGTTCAAATCCGAGATCAGCAAGGGAATTTAGATTAATTAACTAAATCATGAATTACCGTCTGTAATTGCAGTAAACATATTTGATTGTCACGGAAAACTATCTGGGGAAGGGATTCTGCTGTGTTAGCTGATCTATTCTTTATGTCATTCCAAACTCTCTGCAAATGCAAGTCGTACAGTTCAAGGGCAACTATAAGAAAAGAGAATCTCAAAGCTTTCCTCATTTCTTTCTAACAGATACCCTTGGGTCTTTTGACTGCTGCTGGAAATCCTATCAGCCATGCTCCCAACTCACATAGAATCTGCCTCTGATTTGTCAGGACTTCCAACTTTGAAGAGATTTGGCATGTCACTGAATGCTCCCAACAAACTGCTACGCATGTACTGTGGAAAGTATTCCAGTTGTTTGCATCCTGGCCTGGGATGGCAACTCCAATGCACGCAAAGAACACAAGAGATTGCAGGGAGTGGTGGACTCGGCCCAGTCCATCACAGGCCTAACAGCCCTCCCCACCATTGACAGCATCTACATGAGGAGCTGCCTTCAGAAGACGGCTTCTATCATCATCCGGACCATGCTCTCTATTCTCACTGCTACCATTGAACAGGTGTACTGAAGTCCCACAGTACCAGGTTCAGGAACAGCTACTTTCCTGCAGCTGGCAAATTCTTGAACTGACCTGCACACTCTAATCCCACCTCCACAATGGAACACTATGGCCACCTCTTGCACTTTTATGGACTTTTCTTTCTAATTACTGTTTGTACCAGTATCTTTTTTTTTGTTGCACAGTCTTTTTTTTTTTAGAAATTTAATGTATATTTTACTTTTGTGTGATTGCCTGAGTCTATCTGCCCATGATGCTGCTGCAAGCAGGATTACATTGTACCTGTACCCCACTGTAATTGTGCATATGACAATGAACTTGACTTGATGACATCGACTTAATGACACAGCCTGGCAGTCTATAGGGCTGTGTTTGACCCCTGAATGTGACATATTCTCTGTCTACAGCTTTGAGGAGATCAACCAGGTGGCACAGTGGCGGTAGAGTTGC
Source organism: Rhinoraja longicauda (assembly GCF_053455715.1). Classification (NCBI taxonomy): domain Eukaryota; kingdom Metazoa; phylum Chordata; class Chondrichthyes; order Rajiformes; family Arhynchobatidae; genus Rhinoraja; species Rhinoraja longicauda. The sequence goes on along the minus strand of NC_135962.1, from coordinate 34,682,334 downwards.
TGCCTTACAGCACCATAGACCTAGGCTTGATCCTGACAATGGATGCTGTCTGTATGGAGTTTGTATGTTCTCCCCGTGATCGTGTGAGTTTTGTCTGGGTGGTCCGGTTTCCTCCCACACTCCAAAGACGAACAGGTTTGTAGGTTAATTGGCTTTGGTAAAAATTGTAAGTTGTCCCTAGTGTGTAGGATAGTGCTGGTGTACAGGAATCGCTGGTCGGAGGAGACGGAAGGGCCAGATGCTGCGCTGTTTCTCGAAACTAAACTAAAACAGGTGAACGTTGGAAAGGCAGTGAATGTAGAGAGTTTGGGAGTAAATGTTGAAAAGCACTTGGTGCAGTTCCATAACATGCTCAGAAAATACTTGATCTGCACAAGTATTACTATTACCCCCCAACCAACAATTACCGACAACCAGGCTTCATAAATTGGCCTGCACTGTGAAATGCTGAACTGCAAGGCTCACATCCCCACTTCCAATCTTGCATTCCCTTCATGGGTGCATATGTACGACACACTCCTCTCCTTCTCAGCACAGATGATGCATTAGCAACAGCAGCAGCAGTCCCCATTGGGGACCGAGAGCCTCTGCATTCACTCGCCCTTGCTGAGGAGGCATTCCTGTCCACATTTGGAGCTGTATTGATTGTGTCCAATGGAGGGATGCAACCATTGAAGGGATAGTATTAGTGTACTTTTAATCTTGCTTTCAGTACCCCTTCCTCCCCTGTCTGATGTATGAACCAACAACCCAATGGTATGCACATTAACTTCTCCAATTCTCCAGTTTTTAGTAACACCCCCCCTTCTTTCCCCCCCTCTTCTCTTTCCTGTGTCCCTCCATCTGGGTGTGCACCCATTTCTCCCATCCTCCTGCCCACCCCTTCTCCCCCACCTCAACCCCTCCCATCTGTGATGTATACATGCAACAATATGGTAAAGCTGCTATGCGATGTATACATGCAACAATATGGTAAAGCTGTGCCTGCGCATTTGCTAAAATACACAGAGTTAAAATGGCGATCTTGTGTCCAGACGTGTGTTGTTTTGGTCTCCCACTCAATGCGTGCTTTAAAGAATGATACTGAGTAGAACGTATCTTTAATTGGCGACAAGGATGGGATGATACTGATACTGAGTATCAGATGAGAATGATACTGAGTAGAACGAATCACCGTCTATATCCCTCCTTCTGGCTTTATATTCCTCTCACACCCCTCTTCTATCTTTATCTGACAGACTTTTGTCTCCAACCTTTGCCCACTTATCAGCCGATCAATTACCCCCCCCCCCCCCACTGCCCCATCTGTATCCACCTATCACTTGCCAGACTTTGTCTCGCCCCCACCTCTCTTTTCCAGCTATCTTCCCCCAACTACAATCAGTCTGAATAATGGTCCTGACCTGAAATGTCATCCGTCCATTTCCCTCCACAGATGCTGCTTGACCTGCTGAGTTCCTTCAGCATTCATGATTCCAGCATCTGCAGTTCCTTGTGTTTCCCTCTTATGTATTAGCTCAGATGTTGCAAGCATGCACTACTTAGTCTATTCTTCCCACTCCTAGTGTATTGGGAGAGGATGAGAGCGTGGAATAACATAACTAATGTGAACGGGTGAACGAAGGTCAGCGTGGAATTAGTGGGCCAAAGGGCCTGTTACTATGCTGTATCTAGAAATTAAACTAAACCAAACTAAACTTTATAACACAATGGTTGGAGCACAGCTGGAATATTGTGTGCAGTTTTGGATTCCACAAGTTAGGAAGAATGTGATCACATTGGAGATGGTTCAGAGGAGATTCACCTGCAAGGGTTGGAACATTTCATTCGAGGAGGCTGGACTTGTTTTTCTTTGAGCAGAGGAGGGTGAGGAGGGAGCTGATTGAGGTCAACAAAATTAGGAGAAACATAGATAGGGTAGATGCTTAAAAAAACGTTCCCCATGGCAGAGGTGTCCAACTCCAGAGAGCATAGGTTTAAGGTGAAGAATATGTGTTCTGGAGGGATTATGAGGGGGGGGTTCACCAAAGTGGAGGCAATCTGGAAAGCATTGCCTGGGAAGGCGATGGAGGCATCTAACTGGCAATGACAAAGAAGCATCGAGACAGGGCATTGTTGGCTACGAGCCAAAGGTTGGTAAATGGGCTTAATATAGATGGGTATTTAATGATTGGCATGGACATCAGTGGGCTGAATGGTCTGTTTCTGCACTGTAGACTGTCCCCATGACTCTGCACCAAGTTAGGCCAAATACCATTGCTGTGCTCTCAAAAATACAAAGATGGTACTTGCCTTGACTACAATCTACTCTGATAATTTCTAAAGTGTTTGGACAATGAAGCAATCTCCGGTGTGTGTTCTTCAGTAGACTGTATGGCTTCCTCTGCTTCCAAGAGGTCTCTGTCCACCCACTCTTCATCGTGGTAACATGTATCCAGACCTTGCAACCCACTCCACCCAGCCCACCTCTGCTTTCCAGACCTCTTCGCTCCAACACAAAAGCAGAAATAGTTCTGGTCATATTGTGGTGAGACCAATTTTTTCGAAGGGTTGTTTCTAGAGCACAATAACTCTGTGGGAAGGTGCTACTAACAGTTTAACTCCACAAGAGATATCCCCAGTATTAACACATTTTTGGTTTTGGTTTTCATTTTGAAACCATTTCAGGGAAACGAATGCTGCTTTTAGGCTGAAAACTAATGAAGAGTCTTTGACCTGAGATTCTTCTTTTTACACAGTTGCTGCTTGACCTGCTCAGATTTTCCAGTATTTTCTGTTTTTAGTTCAGACTTCTAGCATCTGCAGTTTTTTTTTTTGAAAGACGCAGCTGGTAGAGCCTTTGGCACACAGTTGCACATACCTGTGTCCGATTCTGATATTGTGTGGAGTTTGCACACTCTTCCGATGATCTTGTGGGTTTCCTCTGGGTGCTCGATTTCCTCCCACATCTCAAAGACGTGAGGGTTTAGAGGTTAATTGGCCTCTGTAAAATTGCCCTTAATGCGTCAGGAGTGGATGCGAAAGTGGGATAAAATAGAACTAGTGTAAATGGATGATAGATGGTCAGTGTGGGCTGAAGGGCCTGTTTACATGCTGTGTCTTTAAACTAAACTAAAATTCCCAGTTTTTGGCCCAGAGTCATTGTATATGTTTGCATTCTGCTGTTGTGGAATTAACCTCAATAGATACCCATTCCTTTGCTTCACCTGTGTTCCGACGTCTTTCATCATTTGCTTTTATCCATCATCTGCTGTTTGAACCTACGATTTAGTGCCTGAATGGCATTATCTCTGCTCCATTATTCACAAAGGCTAACAGCTAGTGCTTTTTTCTGTAGACGAGAAGGTGTGTATATAACGTAATGTTCATGTAATGTTGTTAGCAGTTGTACATCAATCTAGTTTTTAACTTTTTAGAGATGCTGGTACTCCATACTGCCACCAAAAAAAAGCACTGGTGAGAGCTAAGAGGAATTCTGCATAATAATCCTGTGAAGAAAATTCTGAAGATAGATTCTGGTGGATAGTCTGGAGTGTGGCCACAATAGCTCAAAGCATTGCATCACCCATTTTATCTCTGTTTCCACCATCAGACATATTTAGTGGATTACTGACTCTAATATTCTACTTAAACCATCATCCTTCACAACCTGCCCCAGAGAGATAATTGTCAACCCTTTGGCAAATTAGCATTTTGTGGGCGTTTACACCACAACTTTCAACAATGTCTGGTGCTGAATAATTGGGAAAACGCTCTCTCTCCAGAGAGCAGCATCAACCCATTAGTAAAGAAATTTTTTAATTTCTTCCAGATAATTTACTCGTGGTTCAGATTATGTTAATGTTTTTATCACACTCACTAAAGATTTTGCCGTAACCACGGGGAGTGAAGCTCTGTGCCTGGAAGGGTTGTGATAGATTTGAAACTTCATCCAGACATGTAAATAGGGGTCTGTCGGCTTGAAACCTGAGGCCAAAAAAATAGTCGAAATACACCCTAAAATAAAACATCTTTCGTACAACAAAAAACCTTAAGCCGCTTTTATACTTGTTTGGGCCCAGTCCCAGTCCTGGGAGCTTACATTATCATGGCTCAGGGCTGAGTTTTTGTGGGATTATGATTCTGTCACTTGGATTTGAGTTGGCAGTTCTCTTGAACATTGATAATTTAAAAAAGCAGATATGTGGATAGGAAGGGTTGAGGGGGGGATATGGGCTATATATAGGGAAATGTAACTATCCCAGAATGCCAACTTGGTCGGCATGGACAAGGTAGGCTGAAGCCAGGCTCTGTTTCTGCGCTGTACACCTCTATGATTCAATGACTATTCCATCAATAAAAGGGTGGAGGGAATCATTATGGTCAAACCCAATCTGCTGAGCATCAAAAGAAATCACCAAAGGATCTCACCATCACTTGTTATTCTGGGAGACCTTTACCTTACCCCTTCTGGATAAGACCACAGGTATTAGCATTGCACAAGGGTTAGCACTTCTACAGGTTGAATCAAGATTCGAGGGACTCCAGTACAAGGAAAGGTTGGGCAGACTCCGACTTCAGTCTGAAGAAGGGTCACGACCGGAAAAGTCACCCTTCCGTGTTCTCCCGTGATGCTGCCTAATCCACTGAGTTACTCCAGTGTTTTGTGCCTTTTTTTGTAAACCAGCATATGCAGTTCCTTGTTTCTCCTTGGACTTTATTGCTTGTAGTGTAGGAGGCGAAGGGGTGATCTTTCAGGGGTGTCTTAAAAACATGCGGTAAATTGACAAGGTAATTGCACCGTCTTTTTCCCAGGATAGGGGTATCAAGAACCAGAGGGCAAAGATTTAAGGTGAGAGGGGAAATATTTAATAGGAACCTGAGAAGCAACTTTTTCACACACAGGTTGGTGGGTATATGGAATGAACTGCCAGAGGAAATAGTTGAGGGAGGTACTATAATAACATTTAAAAGTCACTTGGACAGGCACATGAATGGAAAGGTTTGGAGGGATTTGGGCCAAATGCAGGCAAATGGGACTAGCTCAGATGGGGCATTCTGGTCAGCATGAATGAGTTGGGCCGAATGTTTCCATGCCACATGACTGTAACCTAAGATGATCTTCTTGCATTGAAAGCTGAAAATGCTCGAAGAACTTAGTGGTTTATTTCTACCGTGATGTATGTTGTGAAATGCTCTTGGATGTTGTGAAAGCTCTTTACATATGTGGCTTTCTTTCAGAGAGGGTTGTTTATACGAAGAAAGTGATGATAATTTGCCAGGAAACGCTATATGCTGTTCGGAAAATTCCCGAGTTAACTTCTGTTTATTGGGAAAAGAGCACTGCGCGGTGGAGTGGAATGTAAACGGTGTTTATAAAGTGAACACAGAGCACTGTGTCAGAGTTCCACTTCAAAGTGTAAATCCCAGCTCACAACCCTGCCCTTTCTCCCAGAATCACAAAACGAGACTGTGAGGCTCTACCACAAAGCATGCGATCTAGAACGTCCCCGATATTCACTCTTTCAATGTGAGTTTTGTTTTCACAGCCTTGAGCTCCGATTCTCACCCAAGTAAAAATAAGAGCAAGTAAAACATTATGAGAACAGATGAAATTTAAAGCTTGCGGTTGCAATACAGAGCTCGGCCCGTCTCACAAAGAGGGCTTTTTGATTTTTGCCCCTCTGGTCAGTCAAGAAGCAGCTCCGCCAAATGTATCTAGTTTTGGAAGTGAATGGGAAACCTTGGATCGATGTTTGCCTTGAGCAGTAGTACCAGGGTGAAGTGCCATTTGACAATCTGCCCAACTCATTGTTCGGCCCTACGGACTTTTAGTTTAGTTTAGAGAGGCGTTGTGGAAACAGACCCTTTGGCCCACCGAGTCGACACTGACCGGCGATCCCTGCACACATTAACACTATCCTACACACACTAGGGACAATTTGCACATTTTCTTCTTCTTAGGCCCCCTCGGTCATGGCTGACCATGGGTGATGCATCCCAGTTGGCTGCTTGCTCTACACCTCGGCTAGAGCAGCGTCGCTTGTGGCTGAAGAGACCAATGCGGGAGTGACAGTCTCTGTCGCAAAGGTCACATTTGTGTGTGGACTCTGGTTTGCTGAAGTTGCTGCGCTCCTTTCTGTGTGCCCGCTTTTCTGCCGCTGCATTCATCAGTTTCTCTTCCCCCGTTTTGAGATGTTAGTTCAGGGTACCTCTCCACCTTGTAGGGTCAGCTGTAAAGCTCTCCCAGGACTCCACATCGATGTCGAGCACCTTCAAATCTCTCTTGCAGACATCCTTGTAACGTAGCTGGGGGCGGCCGATGGTTCTCCTCCCAGATGTTAGCTCTCCATAGAGGATGTCTTTTGGAATACGGCCATCCTCCATGCGGTGGACATGGCCCAGGCACCGCAGCCTGCACTGCATGAGTAGATTGAACATACTTGGAAGGCCAGCACAATGACTGGCCTCTCTGGAAACCCAAAGGACATCAGCAATTCCAGGAAAACAGCTGTCATAAACAACGAGCTCAAGAGACTCAACGCAGACATAGCCACCCATCAGGAAACAAGGCTGGCAGACACGGGCACATTGAAGGAGAAGGACTACAAGTTCTATTGACAGGGGAAGAACTCTGACGAGCCCAGAGAGCACGGAGTAGGCTTCGCAGTAAGGAACAGCCTGCTGAACACGATGGAACCAGGCAGAAATGGCTCAGAGCGACTCCTGCCTCTCCGCCTCAACACCACCGCAGGCCCGGTCACCCGTGTCAGCATGTATGCCCCAACACTGTCCTCCACATCAGACACAAAGGATGAGTTCTACAAGAACCTCGCATCCATCATCAGCAGCATTCCAGCAAGGAAGAACTTGTTCTCTTGGGCGACTTCAACGCCAGAGTGGGCGCAGACCACGAATCATGGTCTTCCTGCCTTGGGCAGTTTGGTGTGGGCAAAATGAATGAGAACGGACAGTGAGTGCTCGAGCTGTGCACTTACCATGACCTGTGCATCGCCAACTCGTACTTCCAGACAAAGCCCCAGCACAAGGTGCCCTGGAGGCATCCACGCTCAAAGCATTGGCATCAACTGGATCTGATCCTAGTCAGACGTGCCACCCTCAAGACACACGCGCTCCTACCACAGTGCGGACTGTGACACAGACCACTCCTTGGTGTGTTGCAAGATCAGGCTGCAACCAAAGAGGTTCTACCATACCAAGAAGCAGGGGAAACCCCGCATCGATGTCAGCAAGATGCCTCATCCAGACCTCGTGCAGCAGTTTGCAGAGGCTTTTGAGAGAGAACTTGCCACCTCGTGTGCTAGAGACTCTGCAACAGAGAAGTGGGAAACTCTGCGGGACTAGGCTAGCTTTGGGAAGAAGATCTCAAAGACACACGATTGGTTTGAGGCCAAGTCGACCGAGATGACTCCCGTCATCGAAGCCAAGCGCGCCGCCCTAGCCGAGTACAAGTGGTCAGCTAACGAGAAGAACCTGCAGATCCTCAGAGCTGCCAGGAGCAAGGCTCAGCAGACTGCCAGGCGTTGCGCCAATGAGTACTGGACGCAGCTTAGTGAGGACATCCAGACGGCCGCCATAACAGGGAACATCAGGGGAATGTACAATGGCATTTAGGAGGCACTGGGACCAGTCCAGAGCAAGACAACCCCCTTCAAATCCTCCACTGGGGAAGTACTCAATTTGCACATACACCAAGCCAATTCACCGACATACCTTTGGGAGGAAACCGAAGATCTCGGATATAATCCACGTGGAGAACGTACAAACTCCGTACGGACAGCACCCTTGGTTGGGATCGAACCCAAGTCTCCAGCGCTGAATGCGCTGTCAGGCAGCAACTCTACTGCTGAGCCACCATGCCACACTTCCAGCATGGAAGTTCTTCATGTTCTGGATGTAGTTGAGGCTGTTACTACAACAACATTTAAAAGACACTTGGACAGGTACATGGATACAAAAAAATTAGAAAGATTGGGGCCAAAGGCAAGCAAAAGGGATTAGCTTAGATGGGGCTTTGTGGTCAGCATGGATGAGATGGATCGAAGGGCCTGCTTCCATGTTATATGAATCCATGACTGCAAAGGAAGAAAACTCTTTATTTACTTGACATTTGTGGCATTGGGGAGGCAGGTTTGGAAAATGCAAATAAGTTGCCCTGTTTCCCATTGTGGACAATGGAGGTATGTTAGCAACGGACATTGTGGGCCGAATAGCCTTTTCCTGTGCAGTACTATTCCATGTTCTATGTCCAAGTAAACATGTAATAAGATTACACTACACTCTTGGTTGGGAGCAGCCATAATAATGAAACAAACATTTCAAATCATGGGTTTTGGTCTTTCTCTGAGCCAAATTCCCTGTGGCATCTGATTCACCTCGTGAGGTTAGCTTCAGTTGGCAATCTTGTGACCCAGAGTAAACACTGAGAAATGCATTGGTGAGGTTGAGGTGAAAGTCTCAATATTTTCTGAATTGGATTTGTGTAATGATTGCTCAGAGCATGTGTCGGAGGAGTTGGTCAGCGTCAGACTGTGGTGTTCTCAGCTACGCGCGCCTCACCAGGTGAATGTCACACAAACAAAAGAAAAATGCATTATTGCCCCCAAGCCACCGAATGTATCAGCTTTTTTTTAATGCCCATTGTTATGCTGTGTTTCTGGTCCTGAACACACGTTCAGTTCATGAGCAGCAGAAACATTCCTGAAGGCTCAGAAATTAAAGTAACCATGTAATAAGATTACACTGCACACCGGGCGTTCTTGCAGTACCTGACTGCTACTCCAATTTTATTGGCCACTTGGGGAATTACTCACTCTGCACCTCGCCAGGAGACAGAGAGCTGCAATGTTTAAAGAACCTTGGCGTGATCATGCCTGACAGAAATAGCACTTGCGTTTCACTCGGTGTGTAGCCAGATCCACTTTACTTGAATGTGACTTTATGCCCATTGTTTGCAGTGAATAGGCTGGTGATGTTTTTTGTTGATGGTGAAAGTAAACTGTGCCATTCTCCATTCCGCCCTCCCCCATGCAAGGTCATTTATATTCTGCTGTTTGTCTCATTTTCACTGCCTTGTTAGGAAGGCTGCTGCTGCTGGATTTAATCAGACACCTTAATATGCAGAGAGGGAGATAGTTCCTTTAATCTGTGACAGCAAATGATCATTTTGCATGAATTGTCACAGCTGGAAAGATCAAACCCACAGCACTTCTCATTGAATGCAATTACCTTTATTGATTTGAGTATTTTAAAAACAGGTTCTTCAGAATAATATCAATTCTACTTAACAGGTTAAAAGAGATGGGTTGATTTAAGAGGACCCAAAGCAACATGTTCTCCAGGTTTGCTGCCTGACCTGCTGATTTACTCCAGCATTTTGTGTCATTTTTGAGATTATTTTTCAATAGGTTTGATTTTAGGTTTAGATTTATTATTGTCATGTGTACTGAGGTACACTGAAAAGCTTTGTTTTGCTTGCTGTCCAATCAAATCAGAAATACTGCACCTAAAAATGATCAAGTGCTGGCCTCTTTTTTTCAAAACAAACCCATCGTCCACAAGGTAATGTTCCTCCACCCATTCCCTGGTTACATTTCAGACAAATCTATCATTTTCAGGCAACGTGCCATGAATTTGAAGGTTTATATATTCGATTCATAACCTTGCAGCTAGATGAAACACCGTGATGGATGATAACTGAAAGAAAGATTTATTGTTTTAAAGCATTTTTCATGACCACTGGTTGTCCCAAAGCACCATATAGTGAATTAAATACTTTTGAAGTGTAGCCCTTGATACAATTCCCCAGCGAGTCCACGGAGAGAAAGAGAAAATCTGACTTGCACCAAGTCAGGCAAAATAATTAATTATGTATCGCAAGGCCAATTTCAGCCTTCATCACCCTATTGTAAACCTACTCCTATTCTAATATTGATCTTTCAGGTAATAGTGGGTTAGCTTACTGCCCCATGTTCCTTTCACACTCCCACCAATCCACCCGAGATCTCTTGCTCCCTTTGGTCACTTTTGTTTCAGAAACTCAATTCAATTTAAGTATTAGGCAGATACAAGGAACTGCAGATGCTGGTTTACAAAAAGAGTAGCAAGAGTAAGAGTACATTTAAGTATTCTCTATCCTGGTCTCGTTTCCTACCAAATGCATATTGATCTTAAAACAGTGTGAGAAGAAACGTAATTGTGTTAATTATCTGCTGTTAATTCATTTTATTTTACAACATCTTTTGAGCACGAATTAATAATGGTGGGGAATGTTGTTAGAGTGTAGACTTTGAGCAGTTGTCAGTGTTGGAGAGGGAAGTTTCAAGGAACCAAATGTCTTTGACATGCTCCTGAACAGTGGTTTCATACAGGAAGGGTTTTTGGATTTCAATCCTTACAATGGTTTCAATGGTGAATGTTGTTTCTGACTCGCACAGCAGGTCTACCAATGGTCATGGTTCTCCAAACTGATTCAAACAAGAGCATTTAAAACAGCCCTTGAAATAAAGATGTGGAAGCATTTGATTTTCCTTGCATCCCTTTAGATGCATTTTGTTCTCTTGCGTCTGAGACAGTAGATTAAGAATTCCAGCTCCAAGCTCAGCTCATAGCCCACTATAATTATTCTAAAAAAGGGTCCCAACCCGAAATGTCCCCTATCCATATCTTCTACAGATGCTGCCTGACTAGCTGATTTACACCAGCACTTTGTGTTCGACACAATTCCAGCATCTGCCGTTCCTGTGACTATCTAGCTTTGGCTGACATGAATGTGGACCTGACGGAGTACCACATTGTTGGAAGAGCTCTCTATCTCTCTAATGAATGTTACATGTCTCATGGACCTATGATCTTTTCTAAAAATAATTATTATTTGGGGTTTTTTTGAGGACTTTGGATGGGGAGATAAATTTTTGCTAGACACCAGAGATTACAGATGATTTCTGAAATAGTGTCATGGGATATCTTGCATGCACTTGAGAGGGCAGGCGGGGCATTAGTTTAACATCGCCAAAAGAAAGCACCTTAGACAATACAGTGCTCCCATACTATTGTTCTGGAGCATCCACCTAGACTTGTGTTCAAGACTCAGGGGCGACATGAACCACTTATCTTCTGATTAGCCACATAGCCTCAAGGATTGGACAGGCTAGATGCAGGAATTTTTCCCCCCCCATATTGGGGGAGTCCAGAACCAGGGGTCACAGTTTAAGTATAAGGGGTAGGCCATTTAGGACTGAGATGAGGAAAAATCTTTTCACCCAGAGAGTTATGAATCTGTGGAATTCTCTGCCACAGAAGGCTGTGGATACCAATTCACTGGATGTTTTTAAGAGAGAGTTACAATTAGCTCTTTGGGTTAATGGAATCAAGGGATATGTGGAGAAAGCAGGAACGGAGTACCGATTTTGGATGATCACCCATGATCATATTGAATGGTGGCGCTGGTTTGAAGGGCCGAATGGCCTACGCCTGCACCTATTTTATGTTACTATGTTTCTAAATGTTGCTATCGTATCTACCTCCAACACCACCCTTGATGTTCCAGGCATCCACAACTCATTGTATAAAAAAACGCCCCACACATCTTTATATTTTGCTCCTCACACCTTAAATCTCTGCCTCTCATCTTTGAAATTTCCACCCTGGGGAAAAAGGTGCCTACCCTGTCTACACTGTCAATGCCTTAATGACAGTGTGGACAGTCCTTCCTGCAATGCGGTGACCAGATCTGAACTAAACATTATTAGTCGAGCAAGAAATATTTCTTCCATTCAATGGAAAGTCACCATAACTACAAAAGCATGACGCATAACATGAGTGACACCATTACACTAATCTACAGCAGGCTCCTTCATTCCTTTAAAAAAAACGTAAACAGCAGAATTTTAAAATCCATTTGTTGGTTCTAAAACGCAACAAACATAATTGCTTTGGAAATGAAATCTAGCCTGTCCCATTCTGGGGTCCAAAAACTTTGTTCCAAAAAGGAGAAAAGATGCCTAGAAAATTCCTTTCCCATTTCTCCAGCTGATCAAAACCAGGCCAGGTTATCCGATTGACAATCTGTTAAGCCATGTATCTTTCATATGATCTTTGCCCCAGTCCAGAAATAGTTCAGCTTATGTCAGGAGACAGGCAGAGCAAACACAGCATGAGCAAGCCTGGAGATTTCCTGTATGTTCTGACCCTCTGAGTCAACCCGAGAGTTGTTAACACTTTCTGGCCTTGCGCCGAACAAAAGGAAAAGGTTAAATAACCTCTTTTTGTTTGTTATTTGAGATACGATGTATAAAGTTTCATTTTTTTCCAATTGCTAAAACACTGTCTTTCAAGATATCTGCAGGCAAAATTCAATTACAGAATCTATTTTAATGTGCATTTACAAATCAGCAAAAAGATCTTTGTGGATTCTGGGGGAAAATCCACACTGAGTATTTAGACACAAGGAACTGCAGGTACTGATTTTACAGAAAAAAAGATACACAATGCTGGATGAACTCAATGGTTCAGGCAGTATTTCTGGAAGACATGGACAGATGAAGTTGACAGGTCAGGTCCTTCCTTCAAACAGAACAAGTCTGAAATGTTGTCTATCCATGTCGTCACGCTGAGAATTTTTTGGCATAGCTTTATAGCTCAAAATCTTTTCATACCTTTTGATTACAGTTGCTGTCAACTCCAAATGTATTGAATGTTCAAGATCAACACAACTAACCTATATATAAGTATATAAAATTATGAGAGGCATACACAGATAGGGTGGACAGTCAGAACCTTTTTTCTTGGGTGGAAATGTCAAAGACTGTAGGTCATAGCTTTAAAGTGAGAGGGGCAAAGTTTAATAGAGATATGCGGGGCAAGTTTTTTTAACACAGAGAGTGATGGATGCCTTAGGTGGTGGTGGCGGCAGATATGATAGTGGCAGTTAAGCAGCTTTTAGATAAGGACATGGATATAAGGGAAATGGAGGGATATGGATCATATTCAAGAAAAGAAGATTAGTTTAACCTGGCATCGTGTTCGGTCTGGAGATTGTGGGCTGAAGGGCCTGTTACTGTGCTGTACTGCTCTACGTTAAACATTAAAAAGCTGGATTTTTTCAAAACCAAACCACTAGGATTAGGAAAAGTCTGCGGCTTGCTTGATATTTATTTTGCTAAGATCTGACAGGCAGAACATCTCCTGTGGCATAGGATACAATAAAGGAACTTTTAAAGTTGAATGAGCTTCAAACAAAAGAAAGGCAGACAGTGCGGGAAGATTTATATATTCTTTTTCGATTAAGCATAGATTAAATGTCATGAAATAGATCGCTGGTTGAACCTTAATTTACACTCACACTAGTTCTGGACTACAGCTGTTTAAAGCAGTGTAACTTGTGCTCATTTCTGTTCCATGTGCTGTTTTCAAGCCAAAGACGCTCATAAGATGTAAAATGAATTGGTTTGTTTAGGCAAAATGATTCAAGTATGAAAACCTACTGTGTTCATTCATGGAGTTTGAACGTTGAACAATGACCTTGTTCAAGGCTTGGAAATAGTGAGCCCCTTACTCTGGTAACAAAATAGATGTCCCTGATTAAACCACAGCTACCTAGCCTCTTAAGGGAACTGTGTCTCCAGCCATGTAATATTAAACAGCTTTGGCTGCAGGCAAATGTCAAATTCCACTGACATTCAGAAACCCTTTAAAGAAACAGTATCCCCTTTATGTTAACTTACGCAAGGCATGTTTTAAAAAAATAGTGAAAATAAGCCACAAGCAATGTTCTCCTCAATATTCTGTGACCTTCGATGAAGTGGTTCAATTGATCACATTTAAATTATTGCATTTAAAAAAATGGTGTTTGTGAAAGGGTTCACATCAAAGAAGACAGTAAAATAAAACTGTTGTGACAATGTGTGTTGTTCCCAGAAGAATTAGCTTGAACATTTAGAAACCTAATTGAGCTCTTGGGCATTAGATGGTACCTTGATCCAATGCTAATTATGGATAATATTTATTCAGCAGAATATCAATGGGTATATTATCAACAACAAAAAGAAACAATTATAGTGATTTTTCTGAGCTGTTTTCAACATCAGGTGTCACGTAGTTTCGAACTGTTGGGGTGAAGTTGAATTTGATAGTTGTTTGGGTGTGTCTAGAGCTCTCTGGTGGTACAAAAAGCATTTGTGACCCACAGCAGCATTGTGCCCAGAAGCCCTGGCCGAATATACCATCTCAAAACAAGCAGTAGCAATCTGGGCTGGCTGACTGACAGCAAGGACCCAATCAAGTGGCGGAGAAGGTAGGACAAATGTAATCCCTCCTGAACGAAGACAGCAGAGTCATGCTTTATGGAGCGGTTGCCATTCCTCCGACAGATCAGCAAACACCGTAATCTGCTGAGGAGAGGTGTTGAGGATGCACAGTTGGAATAGCCAGAAAGCCCCATTGTAAAGTGTGCTCATAGTCCTGTGGGAAGTTGCTGTCAAACTTCACGAGCATCTGAATTGAAAGAGAAGCATGCTTACATTAGTTTAGTTTAATTTCACTATCGTTCGATTTCTACTTTTGACTTTAGAGATACAGCGCCCACTAAGTCCATGCCAACCAGCAATCACCCCATACACTAGCACTATCCTACACATTAGGGACCAAAGCCAATTAAAGTACAAACCTGTACATATTTGGAGTGTGGGAGGAAACCAGAGCACCCGGAGTAAACTCACGCAGGTCACAAGGAGCATGTACAAACTCCATAGAGATAACACCCGTAGTCAGGATCAAACCCAGGTCTTTGGCATCGTAAGGCAGCAACTTTATCACTGCACTACTGAGGCCACCTAGTTTTTCTTTAAAAACAGAATAATACATAAGCTGGTAGAATGTCGGTAAAAAGGGAAAGCAAATAAAATGAACAGAGTATCCAAAAGTGGTTACTCTTAAAACAAAGTAGACACCTCTGAGGGGGTGCTGTGAACTGTTTATGTATGTGCTGTTATGTTTGTGTGCCATTGTATGTTCGTTTCTTAGTGCCTGAACTGATGTACAGCACTTTGGTCAACGTGGGTTGTTTTTAAATGTGCTATACAAATAAAATTGACTTGACTTGACTTGACAAGGAACTGCCGAAACTGATTTGCAAAGAAAATGTACTAAGTGACTCATTGGTTCAGGCAGCATCTTTGGAGAATATGGATAGGTGATGTTTCGGGTTGCGACTATTCTTCAGTTACTCCCGCACTTTGTTTTTTATTCATGAAATGGGTAGCGGGAGACCACTGGAGAGAGTTGCCCTGCGAGGCCATTGAAGATTAATTTGCTTGTGGCATAGCATCCAGATCCTCACATCAATCAACCATCTCCCATCATCTTCTGTGGGTGCAGGACATAGAGCCATATAGTACGGCAGCAGACTTTACAGCCCATCTCATCCATACTGACTAACGTGACCTAAGCTCATCCCATTTGATTCTCAATGACATGGAGGGAAAGTGCTTGATTATGTTGGTTGCTTTCTGAGGCAGCATGATGTGTAAATGAAGTCAATGGCTGGACAGATCCAGATGTTTGAAAGCCAGATTTAGGAATAGCCTCTTCCCTTCTGTTATTATGCTTCTGAATGGTTCTTTCATAAGCTCGGGTACAACCCTGGTTCTCCAATCTACCACATTTCAGACATTTAAGTTTTTCTCTAGTACTGTTACGTCACAATGCTGAGAACTATATTCTCCACTCTGTATCTTTCTCTTTGCTCAATCTCTTGTAATTGTTTCTGGCTTGATTATATTTATGTGATTTGATTTGACTGGATAGAACGGAAACAAAAGCTTTTCCCTATATCTCAGTTCACTTGACAATAATAAACCTAAACCTATTGAATATCAAAGTGAGCACAGCTTCAACTGAAGAGCAGCAATGGTGCAAGAAGCTGGTTTACCACTGTCTTTGCAAAGGGATTTATGAATGGGCAATAAATGCTGGTCTTGTCAGAAGCACTCGTGTCCCATTTAAAGTAAAAGCTGATGATTTTTTGGAGGCACATCAAATTTAGCCTTCAGAACATGTTGGTAACTACAGAGTAAAGCACAAGGTGCAGGAAAAACCTCAATCGGTCAGGCAGCAACTGTGGAGTGAAATGCCCAGGTGACAATTTGGGTTGGGACTCTTCTTCAGACTGATGATAATTGTGTGGCTGTGCATTAGGACCTCTTACACAGCTAAGATACTTAATATCTTAATACAACACGTGGCGAACTATTTCACATAATTGACTGTAATTAAAATATTTAATTTTAGTCATCTATTTCCTAGCAGCCGAAAAGGGCAGAGCTGCCACTGTAATCTTGCAACAATATATACCGTGCACTATAGAGTTTATGTCATTCTCCGAGTACAATATTCCAAGAAATATTCTTAATAAATCAGATTAACATTGCACATCATACAGTGAAGTTTGCCCTAAAATAGTGAGCTATGACAGAAGAGGGGAGCCAAATTCATTCATTTATTAAAATTTTATTCCTGCAAATATTTTCACTAATCCCTCCACTCTTCTAAATGGACCTGTTGTACAGTCCCATTACAGAATAACCTCTCATTCCTTGTTATGTGTTCAGTATTCACTGGTGGTCCTTGATGTTGAAAGTCAACAGATTTTCAACTGCAGAAACTGTACAAAGCAGCCCACCCCCTTGCATGTGTTCTTCTAAAAGTGTATTGTAGTATAATTGTTTGGACCAAGAAACAGGAAAGAAGGCATATTTGCCATCATAAGTATAAGTGAGGAAGTCATGTTGCAGCATTATAGGACATTGGCTGGGCCGCATACAAGAATATTATTCAGTTCTAGTCACCCCATTACATGAAATCTCATCTTGTATATATATATATATATATATATATATATATGTATGTTCCCGAAATACAGCCAAAACAGTACACGATAACGCAACAATTTTAGGGGCACCTAACTCACCATTCACCTGCGGTGTGCAGAACCAAGTTTCATTCAAGTTGTTGCGCTATAGTGTACCGTTTTGGCTGTATTTCGGACACATACCCCATAAAATAAACATCGCCATTTTGATCTAATACTTCTGCGTTCAATGTTGTCAATAAACGCGCGCTTCATTGAACGATGACTCCTGAACTAAATGCTCAAATTTTCTTCCAGTTAAAGTTTGACCACTCAATAATATTAAAATTGTGTATCTTTTTTTTCATCAACCGCTGTCACAACGGGAACCCAACAGGTCCACGGGTCGTCTAGTAATAAACTAAATTTATCATTGAGAGTGTGGTGAACTTCTGGAAATTTCTACATCAGCCATCCGTGGAAGATGATATGAACAATGTATTCTCCAATTTTAACAACCCAACTGCCCCCCCTTTCCCCCCTTCTACCCTGTGCCCCACTCACATGTGCATCCATTTCTCCCACTATTCTGTCCTCCTTTCCCCTTCTCCCCCCCCCCTCCCATTCCCACATATATCCCTTCCTCTAGCTTCACATTTCACTCCTCTCCTTATCGGATAGCCTTTTGTCTCCCTGTCCACCCATCTGCCAATCAAACTTCCCTCATCTGTATCCATCTATCGCTTGTAAAGCCCCCACCTCTCTTCCAGCTTTTTCCTCCCTAATATTATCAGTCTGAAAATGGGTCTCAACCCAAAATGTCACCTGCCCATGTCCTTCAGAAAGCTGCCAGCCCTCTGGGTTGCTCCAGCACTTTGTGTGTCTGATTTTAGCCTGGCATCTTTATATCTTCTGCACGACAATGCTGAAGATTAAAACTCTGCTGAGATTTTTTATCTCTTGCTGCACTAATAAATGTTGCTAGTGCAATATGATTGGATTCTCAGAATGTTATGCAGCATGGAAACAGGCCCTTTGGCCAAACTTGCTCATGATGACGAAGATACCCATCTATACGAGTCACATGTGCTAGCATTTGACCCATATCCCTCTAAGCCTTTCCTATCCTTATTCTTTTACAAATGTATTTTAAATGTTGCTGTTGTCCTGCGAGTTCTTCTCCAAGTTCCCCATAATCTTCTTGAATATATCTAATAAGTCCCCAGAGATTTATCAGCCTTTGTATGTTTTAAAACATTCAGCACCCCCTCTACTGTAACGCCAACTATTCCCAAGGCATCCCCACTAACTTTCCAGAGTTCCTGGGTCTTCATATCCGACCCCACAGTACAAATTGTGTCATTCTCCACAGTAAAAACAGAAGAGAAATATCCATTGAGGACTTTGCCCATCTGCTGCAGCTCCACACATAGATGTCACCTGATGGGCTCCAGTGTTCTTTTAACCAAAATGTACTTTTAAAATCACATTGGATTCTCCATAAACTTCATTACCAGCTAACTAGACTGCTTTCCCCCATGTAAAATAATGGCACATTTGTAATGCAGTGTCTGGAAAAGCTTTAGCTGCTGTCTCAAACTCCAGGGACCCGGGTTTGATCCTAACCTCTGGTGCTGTCTGCGTGGTGTTTGCATGTTCTCCCTGTGACCGTATGGGTTTCCTTTGGGTGCACTGGATTTCTCCCACATCCCCAAAGACATGTCGGTTTGTGTGTGAATTGTCCTCTGTAAATTGTCCCTAATGTGTAGGGAGTGGATGTGAAAGTGGGATAACATAAACTAATGTGAACTGGTGATTAATGGCCAGTGTAGATTTGGTGGGCAGAAGAGCCTGCTTCCATGCTGTATCTCCAGATATAAATTTCTACAAAAATGAACTCGCTCTCGCTAATCACAAATTTAAAAAAAATATGAAGTCAGTTAATTGCTACCCGATAATTGGAAGGCAATTTGTGGAGGCTAGCTAATATTATATCTCTTTTTTTTCAAATGAAAGAAAAGGGCCACAATCTCCTTAACTAACAACGAATGTGACTCACAACAAATCTGATTTTTGCAATGTTGAAAGTTGTCAGTAATGGAAATGGGCCGAAAGATACAATGATATTTCGCAAATAAAAGCTGACAGTCGGTGTGATGGTGATGACTGTGTTAACGGTGTGGCTGCCAAGCACAGCTGCTGTGTTTCCATATTCAGCCTTCAGTTGAACAACACAGGCAAGGCATTGGCTCACTGCTGCTCCAGCATTTGGATAGATGACCCCTCTTGTTTACCAGAAGCTTCAAGAAGCTGCCTAACTAAACACCCTATCTGGGAAAATAATGTAAGAGGGGTTCTTTGGTAAAGCAATCCTGTTAAAGACCAGACTAAACAAAGAACTTTTTGTTAAGATTTTGATACTTAACCCCTTAGTTCCCTTAGTTTTGTGATTTATATTTTTCCTTTTTGGTAAACTGTTTGCGTTAATATCAACAAACCCCTTGATTTGTAGAAAACTGGATGGAACTTTGTTCCCAAAACACTGGTAACATTCCTTAAATCCCATACAAGAAATTACAAAGAATTGTGGATGTTACCCAGTCCATCACACTGACCAGACTCCCCACCATTGACTCAATCTACACTTTATGATACCTCATGAAAGCAGCCAACATAATCAAAGACTTTTCCCACCATCCCTTCTTCCCACTCCCATTGGGTAGAAGATACAGAAGCCTGAAAACACGCACCACTAGACCCAGAAGCAGCTTCTCCCACTGCGTTATCAAGCTTCTGAGCGGTTCTTCCGTAAGCTAGGGTACAGTCTAATTCTCCTCTACCTCATTGGACTTAGTCTCTGGAACTATTGCGCTGAGAACTATATTCTGCACTGTATCTTTCCCTTCTCTCTACCTATTGTACCTGAGTTTGTCTTGAATGCATTTATGTATGGTGTTATCTGATCTGATTGGATAGCAGGCAAAACAAAGCTTTGCACTGCACCTCAGTCCACATGAAAATAATAAAGTTAAACCTAAAGTTAAAACCTAAGTAATAAAGAACCTAATTTGTACCGCTAACATGCCAGTAGACTAGAACACTTTATGTTCTTAAAATTAATTGGCCAATTATCTGAGATTTATATTCTTTAATCAGATATTTCTCATTATTGCCATATTTAGTGTTGTCAGCTTAACATTGCACCTAAAAT
The DNA here is from genome assembly GCF_053455715.1 of Rhinoraja longicauda. Taxonomy (NCBI): domain Eukaryota; kingdom Metazoa; phylum Chordata; class Chondrichthyes; order Rajiformes; family Arhynchobatidae; genus Rhinoraja; species Rhinoraja longicauda. Next base: position 34,662,277 of record NC_135962.1, on the reverse strand, counting down.
ATGATTGCTTTTCTTACAGCCTGCCACATAGAAAGTAGCTTTGCATTGTGCAATGATGTGGAATAATTGCATTTCTTTTTTCTCTCACTCTTCCACAATGATCTGATAGAGTACATTTGCTATCATTATGGGATTAAAGCTGCAGTTTTGCTAAATACTGAGTGCCATTTCACATGTTCTGTTTAGTCACTAAAAGAAACCTTTCCAAAAAAAATCAGCCACCTAAAAGCATGCAAGTCATCAAAATGAAAAGTGGGTCAACTATCAGACACCATGTGCTTACTTGCATTGAGCAATCACACGGGAGAGTGGGTATGTGGGATTCATAAGCAGTTCTCCTTATAAAAGCAGGGTGGTTTCTCAAAACAGTGAATGGAGGATAGTAGCAAAGAGATCTTGTGCAAGAAAAATTAATCTCATTCACTTACAATGTACAGTTGCCAGCTTGGTCAATACAGTAGAGGAAATCGCCTGATTGGATCCACTCTGCCTGAATCACAGAGTTATCACAAAGTTACCACTAAAGGGCTGAATCTGTAAATATATTTGAAGTTTATGTGATAATGTTCATGTGCCTGCATATAATGTGCATGTTAAATCAATCCCTGTGCAATACTGGAATCTGTTATTTTTATTACGCATTTACTCATAGAGTCACACAGCACAGAAATGGGCCCTTCAGCCCAACTCATCCATGCCCCGTCTCAGCTAGTCCATTTGCCTGTGTTAGGGCCATATTCCTCAAAACTTTCCTTTCCATGTAACTGCTCAAAAGACTTTAACTGTAGGTTTTGAACCTGCCTTAACAATCACCTCTGGCAACTCGCTCCACCACCCACAACCCACCACCCTCTCCTTTGAGTGAAAATGTTGCCCCTCAGGGTGCTATTAAATCTTTCCCCTCTCACCTTAAACCTAAGTCCTCTGGTTCTTCACTCTC